>NW_027473781.1:0-37317 GCF_050947335.1 Megachile rotundata
TAGATTGATAATAATAAGAGTAATGAGTATAGTAATTGTCGTTCTATCGATCATATAAGGATAATATGGCTAATAATATGAGTTAGATTGATAATAATATGAGTAATAAGTATAGTAATTATCGTTCTACCGATCATATAAGCATAATATGGTTAATAATATGAGTTAGATTGATAACAGGGAGTGTAATAAGAATAGTAATTATCGTTCTGTCGATTATATAAGCATAATATGGCTAATAATATGAGTTAGATTGATAATAATAAGAGTAATGAGTATAGTAATTGTCGTTCTATCGATCATTTAAGCATAATATGGCTAATAATATGAGTTAGGTTGATAAAAATAAGAATAATAAGTATAGTAATTGTCGTTCTATCGATCATATTAGCATAATATGGTTAATAATGTCAGTTAGATTGATAATAATAACAGTAATAAGTATAGTAATTATCGTTCTACCGATCATATAAGCATAATATGGTTAATAATATGAGTTAGATTGATAACAGGGAGTGTAATAAGAATAGTAATTGTCGTTCTGTGGATCATATAAGCATAATATGGCTAATAATATGAGTTAGATTGATAATAATAAGAGTAATGAGTATAGTAAATGTAGTTCTATCGATCATATAAGCATAATATGGCCAGTAATATGAGTTAGATTGATAATAATAAGAGTAATAAGTATAGTAATTGTCGTCCTATCGATCATATAAGCATAATATGGCCAATAATATGAGTTAGATTGATAATAATAAGAGTAATGAGTATAGTAATTGTCGTTCTATCGATCATATAAGCATAATATGGCTAATAATATGAGTTAGATTGATAACAGGGAGTGTAATAAGAATAGTAATTATCGTTCTGTCGATTATATAAGCATAATATGGCTAATAATATGAGTTAGATTGATAATAATAAGAGTAATAAGTATAGTAATTGTCGTTCTACCGATCATATAAGCATTATATGGCTAATAATATGAGTTAGATTGATAACAGGGAGTGTAATAAGAATAGTAATTGTCGTTCTGTCGATCATATAAGCATAATATGGTTAATACTATGAGTTAGATTGATAATAATAAGAGTAATAAGTATAGTAATTGTCGTTCTATTGATCATATAAGCATTATATGGCTAATAATATGAGATAGATTTATAATAATAAGAGTAATAAGAATAGTAATTGTCGTTCTGTCGATCATATAAGCATAATATGGCTAATAATATGAGTTAGATTGATAATAATAAGAGTAATAAGTATAGTAATTGTCGTTCTATCGATCATATAAGCATAATATGGCTAATAATATGAGTTAGATTGATAATAATAAGAATAATCAGTATAGTAATTGTCGTTCTATCGATCATATCTGCATAATATGGTTAATAATATGAGTTAGATTGATAATAGTGAGTGTAATAAGTATAGTAATTGTCGTTCTGTCGATCATATAAGCATAATATGGCTAATAATATGAGTTAGATTGATAATAATAAGAGCAATCAGTATAGTAATTGTCGTTCTATCGATCATATCTGCATAATATGGTTAATAATATGAGTTAGATTGATAATAGTGAGTGTAATAAGTATAGTAATTGTCGTCCTATCGATCATTTAAGCATAATATGGCCAATAATATGAGTTAGATTGATAATAATAAGAGTAATGAGTATAGTAATTGTCGTTCTATCGATCATATAAGGATAATATGGCTAATAATATGAGTTAGATTGATAATAATATGAGTAATAAGTATAGTAATTATCGTTCTACCGATCATATAAGCATAATATGGTTAATAATATTAGTTAGATTGATAACAGGGAGTGTAATAAGAATAGTAATTATCGTTCTGTCGATTATATAAGCATAATATGGCTAATAATATGAGTTAGATTGATAATAATAAGAGTAATGAGTATAGTAATTGTCGTTCTATCGATCATTTAAGCATAATATGGCTAATAATATGAGTTAGGTTGATAAAAATAAGAATAATAAGTATAGTAATTGTCGTTCTATCGATCATATTAGCATAATATGGTTAATAATGTCAGTTAGATTGATAATAATAACAGTAATAAGTATAGTAATTATCGTTCTACCGATCATATAAGCATAATATGGTTAATAATATGAGTTAGATTGATAACAGGGAGTGTAATAAGAATAGTAATTGTCGTTCTGTGGATCATATAAGCATAATATGGCTAATAATATGAGTTAGATTGATAATAATAAGAGTAATGAGTATAGTAAATGTAGTTCTATCGATCATATAAGCATAATATGGCCAGTAATATGAGTTAGATTGATAATAATAAGAGTAATAAGTATAGTAATTGTCGTCCTATCGATCATATAAGCATAATATGGCCAATAATATGAGTTAGATTGATAATAATAAGAGTAATGAGTATAGTAATTGTCGTTCTATCGATCATATAAGCATAATATGGCTAATAATATGAGTTAGATTGATAACAGGGAGTGTAATAAGAATAGTAATTATCGTTCTGTCGATTATATAAGCATAATATGGCTAATAATATGAGTTAGATTGATAATAATAAGAGTAATAAGTATAGTAATTGTCGTTCTATCGATCATATAAGCATTATATGGCTAATAATATGAGTTAGATTGATAATAATAAGAGTAATGAGTATAGTAATTGTCGTTCTATCGATCACATTAGCATAATATGGTTAATAATATGAGTTAGATTGATAATAATAAGAGTAATAAGTATAGTAATTGTCGCTCTATCGATCATATAAGCATAATTTGGCTAATAATATGAGTTAGATTGATAATAATAAGTGTAATAAGTATAGTAATTATCGTTCTACCGATCATATAAGCATAACATGGTTAATAATATGAGTTAGATTGATAACAGGGAGTGTAATAAGAATAGTAATTGTCGTTCTGTCGATCATATAAGCATAATATGGCTAATAAGATGAGTTAGATTGATAATAATAAGAGTAATGAGTATAGTAACTGTCGCTCTATCGATCATATCTGCATAATATGGTTAATAATAAGAGTTAGATTGATAATAATAAGAGTAATAAGTATAGTAATTGTCGTCCTATCGATCATATAAGCATAATATGGCCAATAATATGAGTTAGATTGATAATAATAAGAGTAATGAGTATAGTAATTGTCGTTCTATCGATCATATAAGCATAATATGGCTAATAATATGAGTTAGATTGATAACAGGGGGTGTAATAAGAATAGTAATTATCGTTCTGTCGATTATATAAGCATAATATGGCTAATAATATGAGTTAGATTGATAATAATAAGAGTAATAAGTATAGTAATTGTCGTTCTATCGATCATATAAGCATTATATGGCTAATAATATGAGTTAGATTGATAATAATAAGAGTAATGAGTATAGTAATTGTCGTTCTATCGATCACATTAGCATAATATGGTTAATAATATGAGTTAGATTGATAATAATAAGAGTAATAAGTATAGTAATTGTCGCTCTATCGATCATATAAGCATAATTTGGCTAATAATATGAGTTAGATTGATAACAGGGAGTGTAATAAGAATAGTAATTGTCGTTCTGTCGATCATATAAGCATAATATGGCTAATAAGATGAGTTAGATTGATAATAATAAGAGTAATGAGTATAGTAACTGTCGCTCTATCGATCATATCTGCATAATATGGTTAATAATAAGAGTTAGATTGATAATAGTGAGTGTAATAAGTATAGTAATTGTCGTTCTGTCGATCATATAAGCATAATATGGCTAATAATATGAGTTAGATTGATAATAATAAGAGCAATCAGTATAGTAATTGTCGTTCTATCGATCATATCTGCATAATATGGTTAATAATATGAGTTAGATTGATAATAGTGAGTGTAATAAGTATAGTAATTGTCGTCCTATCGATCATTTAAGCATAATATGGCCAATAATATGAGTTAGATTGATAATAATAAGAGTAATGAGTATAGTAATTGTCGTTCTATCGATCATATAAGGATAATATGGCTAATAATATGAGTTAGATTGATAATAATATGAGTAATAAGTATAGTAATTATCGTTCTACCGATCATATAAGCATAATATGGTTAATAATATGAGTTAGATTGATAACAGGGAGTGTAATAAGAATAGTAATTATCGTTCTGTCGATTATATAAGCATAATATGGCTAATAATATGAGTTAGATTGATAATAATAAGAGTAATGAGTATAGTAATTGTCGTTCTATCGATCATTTAAGCATAATATGGCTAATAATATGAGTTAGGTTGATAAAAATAAGAATAATAAGTATAGTAATTGTCGTTCTATCGATCATATTAGCATAATATGGTTAATAATGTCAGTTAGATTGATAATAATAAGAGTAATCAGTATAGTAATTGTCGCTCTATCGATCATATCTGCATAATATGCTTAATAATATGAGTTAGATTGATAATAGTGAGTGTAATAAGTATAGTAATGTCGTTCGGTCGATCATATAAGCATAATATGGCTAATAATATGAGTTAGATTGATAATAATAAGAGTAATAAGTATAGTAATTGTCGTTCTATCGATCATATAAGCATAATTTGGCTAATAATATGAGTTAGATTGATAATAATAACAGTAATAAGTATAGTAATTATCGTTCTACCGATCATATAAGCATAATATGGTTAATAATATGAGTTAGATTGATAACAGGGAGTGTAATAAGAATAGTAATTGTCGTTCTGTGGATCATATAAGCATAATATGGCTAATAATATGAGTTAGATTGATAATAATAAGAGTAATGGGTATAGTAAACGTAGTTCTATCGATCATATAAGCATAATATGGCCAATAATATGAGTTAGATTGATAATAATAAGAGTAATAAGTGTAGTAATTGTCGTCCTATCGATCATATAAGCATAATATGGCCAATAATATGAGTTAGATTGATAATAATAAGAGTAATGAGTATAGTAATTGTCGTTCTATCGATCATATAAGCATAATATGGCTAATAATATGAGTTAGATTGATAATAATATGAGTAATAAGTATAGTAATTATCGTTCTACCGATCATATAAGCATAATATGGTTCATAATATGAGTTAGATTGATAATAATAAGAGTAATACGTATAGTAATTGTCGTTCTATCGATCATATAAGCATTATATGGCTAATAATATGAGTTAGATTGATAATAATAAGAGTAATGAGTATAGTAATTGTCGCTCTATCGATCATATCTGCATAATATGGTTAATAATATGAGTTAGATTGATAATAGTGAGTGTAATAAGTATAGTAATGTCGTTCGGTCGATCATATAAGCATAATATGGCTAATAATATGAGTTAGATTGATAATATTAAGAGTAATAAGTATAGTAATTGTCGTTCTATCGATCAAATAAGCATAATTTGGCTAATAATATGAGTTAGATTGATAATAATAACAGTAATAAGTATAGTAATTATCGTTCTACCGATCATATAAGCATAATATGGTTAATAATATGAGTTAGATTGATAACAGGGAGTGTAATAAGAATAGTAATTGTCGTTCCGTGGATCATATAAGCATAATATGGCTAATAATATGAGTTAGATTGATAATAATAAGAGTAATAAGTATAGTAATTGTCGTTCTATCGACCACATAAGCATATTATGGCTAATAATATGAGTTAGATTGATAATAATAAGAGTAATGAGTATAGTAAATGTCGTTCTATCGACCACATAAGCATATTATGGCTAATAATATGAGTTAGATTGATAATAATAAGAGTAATGAGTATAGTAAATGTAGTTCTACCGATCATATAAGCATAATATGGTAAATAATATGAGTTAGATTGATAACAGGGAGTGTAATAAGAATAGTAATTGTCGTTCTTTGGATCATATAAGCATAATATGGCTAATAATATGAGTTAGATTGATAATAATAAGAGTAATGAGTATAGTAAATGTAGTTCTATCGATCATATAAGCATAATATGGCCAATAAAATGAGTTAGATTGATAATAATAAGAGCAATAAGTATAGTAATTGTCGTCCTATCGATCATATAAGCATAATATGGCCAATAATATGAGTTAGATTGATAATAATAAGAGTAATGAGTATAGTAATTATCGTTCTATCGATCATATAAGCATAATATGGCTAATAATATGGATTAGATTGATAACAGGGAGTGTAATAAGAATAGTAATTATCGTTCTGTCGATTATATAAGCATAATATGGCTAATAATATGAGTTAGATTGATAATAATAAGAGTAATAAGTATAGTAATTGTCGTTCTATCGATCATATAAGCATAATTTGGCTAATAATATGAGTTAGATTGATAATAATAAGAGTAATAAGTATAGTAATTATCGTTCTACCGATCATATAAGCATAACATGGTTAATAATATGAGTTAGATTGATAACAGGGAGTGTAATAAGAATAGTAATTGTCGTTCTGTCGATCATATAAGCATAATATGGTTAATACTATGAGTTAGATTGATTATAATAAGAGTAATAAGTATAGTAATTGTCGTTCTATCGATCATATAAGCATTATATGGCTAATAATATGAGATAGATTTATAATAATAAGAGTAATAAGTATAGTAATTGTCGTTCTGTCGATCATATAAGCATAATATGGCTAATAATATGAGTTAGATTGATAATAATAAGAGTAATAAGTATAGTAATTGTCGTTCTATCGATCATATAAGCATAATATGGCTAATAATATGAGTTAGATTGATAATAATAAGAATAATCAGTATAGTAATTGTCGTTCTATCGATCATATCTGCATAATATGGTTAATAATATGAGTTAGATTGATAATAGTGAGTGTAATAAGTATAGTAATTGTCGTTCTGTCGATCATATAAGCATAATATGGCTAATAATATGAGTTAGATTGATAATAATAAGAGCAATCAGTATAGTAATTGTCGTTCTATCGATCATATCTGCATAATATGGTTAATAATATGAGTTAGATTGATAATAGTGAGTGTAATAAGTATAGTAATTGTCGTCCTATCGATCATTTAAGCATAATATGGCCAATAATATGAGTTAGATTGATAATAATAAGAGTAATGAGTATAGTAATTGTCGTTCTATCGATCATATAAGGATAATATGGCTAATAATATGAGTTAGATTGATAATAATATGAGTAATAAGTATAGTAATTATCGTTCTACCGATCATATAAGCATAATATGGTTAATAATATGAGTTAGATTGATAACAGGGAGTGTAATAAGAATAGTAATTATCGTTCTGTCGATTATATAAGCATAATATGGCTAATAATATGAGTTAGATTGATAATAATAAGAGTAATGAGTATAGTAATTGTCGTTCTATCGATCATTTAAGCATAATATGGCTAATAATATGAGTTAGGTTGATAAAAATAAGAATAATAAGTATAGTAATTGTCGTTCTATCGATCATATTAGCATAATATGGTTAATAATGTCAGTTAGATTGATAATAATAAGAGTAATCAGTATAGTAATTGTCGCTCTATCGATCATATCTGCATAATATGCTTAATAATATGAGTTAGATTGATAATAGTGAGTGTAATAAGTATAGTAATTGTCGTTCTGTCGATCATATAAGCATAATATGGCTAATAATATGAGTTAGATTGATAATAATAAGAGTAATAAGAATAGTAAT
Source organism: Megachile rotundata (assembly GCF_050947335.1). Lineage (NCBI taxonomy): Eukaryota > Metazoa > Arthropoda > Insecta > Hymenoptera > Megachilidae > Megachile > Megachile rotundata. Next base: position 7,754 of record NW_027473781.1, read on the forward strand.
TGTCGTTCTGTCGATCATATAAGCATAATATGGCTAATAATATGAGTTAGATTGATAATAATAAGAATAATAAGTATAGTAGTTGTCGTTCTATCGATCATATTAGCATAATATGGTTAATAATATGAGTTAGATTGATAATAATAAGAGTAATAAGTATAGTAATTGTCGTTCCATCGATCATATAAGCATTATATGGCTAATAATATGAGTTAGATTGATAATAATAAGAGTAATGAGTATAGTAATTGTCGCTCTATCGATCATATCTGCATAATATGGTTAATAATATGAGTTAGATTGATAATAGTGAGTGTAATAAGTATAGTAATGTCGTTCGGTCGATCATATAAGCATAATATGGCTAATAATATGAGTTAGATTGATAATAATAAGAGTAATAAGTATAGTAATTGTCGTTCTATCGATCATATAAGCATAATTTGGCTAATAATATGAGTTAGATTGATAATAATAACAGTAATAAGTATAGTAATTATCGTTCTACCGATCATATAAGCATAATATGGTTAATAATATGAGTTAGATTGATAACAGGGAGTGTAATAAGAATAGTAATTGTCGTTCTGTGGATCATATAAGCATAATATGGCTAATAATATGAGTTAGATTGATAATAATAAGAGTAATGGGTATAGTAAACGTAGTTCTATCGATCATATAAGCATAATATGGCCAATAATATGAGTTAGATTGATAATAATAAGAGTAATAAGTGTAGTAATTGTCGTCCTATCGATCATATAAGCATAATATGGCCAATAATATGAGTTAGATTGATAATAATAAGAGTAATGAGTATAGTAATTGTCGTTCTATCGATCATATAAGCATAATATGGCTAATAATATGAGTTAGATTGATAATAATATGAGTAATAAGTATAGTAATTATCGTTCTACCGATCATATAAGCATAATATGGTTCATAATATGAGTTAGATTGATAATAATAAGAGTAATACGTATAGTAATTGTCGTTCTATCGATCATATAAGCATTATATGGCTAATAATATGAGTTAGATTGATAATAATAAGAGTAATGAGTATAGTAATTGTCGCTCTATCGATCATATCTGCATAATATGGTTAATAATATGAGTTAGATTGATAATAGTGAGTGTAATAAGTATAGTAATGTCGTTCGGTCGATCATATAAGCATAATATGGCTAATAATATGAGTTAGATTGATAATAATAAGAGTAATAAGTATAGTAATTGTCGTTCTATCGATCAAATAAGCATAATTTGGCTAATAATATGAGTTAGATTGATAATAATAACAGTAATAAGTATAGTAATTATCGTTCTACCGATCATATAAGCATAATATGGTTAATAATATGAGTTAGATTGATAACAGGGAGTGTAATAAGAATAGTAATTGTCGTTCCGTGGATCATATAAGCATAATATGGCTAATAATATGAGTTAGATTGATAATAATAAGAGTAATAAGTATAGTAAATGTAGTTCTATCGATCATATAAGCATAATATGGCCAATAATATGAGTTAGATTGATAATAATAAGAGTAATAAGTGTAGTAATTGTCGTCTTATCGATCATATAAGCATAATATGGCCAATAATATGAGTTAGATTGATAATAATAAGAGTAATGAGTATAGTAATTGTCGTTCTATCGATCATATAAGCATAGTATGGCTAATAATATGAGTTAGATTGATAATAATATGAGTAATAAGTATGGTAATTATCGTTCTACCGATCATATAAGCATAATATGGTTAATAATATGAGTTAGATTGATAATAGTGAGTGTAATAAGTATAGTAATTGTCGTTCTGTCGATCATATAAGCTTAATATGGCTAATAATATGAGTTAGATTGATAATAATAAGAGTAATAAGTATAGTAATTGTCGTTCTATCGACCACATAAGCATATTATGGCTAATAATATGAGTTAGATTGATAATAATAAGAGTAATGAGTATAGTAAATGTAGTTCTACCGATCGTATAAGCATAATATGGCTAATAATATGAGTGAGATTGAGAATAATAAGAGTAATAAGTATAGTAAATGTCGTTCTATCGATCATATAAGCATAATATGGCTAATAATATGAGTTAGATTGATAATAATAAGAGAAATAAGAATAGCAATTGTCGTTCTATCGATCATATCTGCATAATATGGTTAATAATATGAGTTAGATTGATAATAGTGAGTGTAATAAGTATAGTAATTGTCGTTCTGTCGATCATATAAGCATAATATGGCTAATAATATGAGTTAGATTGATAATAATAAGAGTAATAAGAATAGTAATTGTCGTTCTGTCGATCATATAAGCATAATATGGCTAATAATATGAGTTAGATTGACAATAATAAGAATAATAAGTATAGTAATTGTCGTTCTATCGATCATATCTGCATAATATGGTTAATAATATGAGTTAGATTGATAATAGTGAGTGTAATAAGTATAGTAATTGTCGTTCTGTCGATCATATAAGCATAATATGGCTAATAATATGAGTTAGATTGATAATAATAAGAGTAATAAGTATAGTAATTGTCGTTCTGTCGATCATATAAGCATAATATGGCTAATAATATGAGTTAGATTGATAATAATAAGAATAATAAGTATAGTAGATGTCGTTCTATCGATCATATTAGCATAATATGGTTAATAATATGAGTTAGATTGATAATAATAAGAGTAATAAGTATAGTAATTGTCGTTCCATCGATCATATAAGCATTATATGGCTAATAATATGAGTTAGATTGATAATAATAAGAGTAATGAGTATAGTAATTGTCGCTCTATCGATCATATCTGCATAATATGGTTAATAATATGAGTTAGATTGATAATAGTGAGTGTAATAAGTATAGTAATGTCGTTCGGTCGATCATATAAGCATAATATGGCTAATAATATGAGTTAGATTGATAATAATAAGAGTAATAAGTATAGTAATTGTCGTTCTATCGATCATATAAGCATAATTTGGCTAATAATATGAGTTAGATTGATAATAATAACAGTAATAAGTATAGTAATTATCGTTCTACCGATCATATAAGCATAATATGGTTAATAATATGAGTTAGATTGATAACAGGGAGTGTAATAAGAATAGTAATTGTCGTTCTGTGGATCATATAAGCATAATATGGCTAATAATATGAGTTAGATTGATAATAATAAGAGTAATGGGTATAGTAAATGTAGTTCTATCGATCATATAAGCATAATATGGCCAATAATATGAGTTAGATTGATAATAATAAGAGTAATAAGTGTAGTAATTGTCGTCCTATCGATCATATAAGCATAATATGGCCAATAATATGAGTTAGATTGATAATAATAAGAGTAATGAGTATAGTAATTGTCGTTCTATCGATCATATAAGCATAATATGGCTAATAATATGAGTTAGATTGATAATAATATGAGTAATAAGTATAGTAATTATCGTTCTACCGATCATATAAGCATAATATGGTTCATAATATGAGTTAGATTGATAATAATAAGAGTAATACGTATAGTAATTGTCGTTCTATCGATCATATAAGCATTATATGGCTAATAATATGAGTTAGATTGATAATAATAAGAGTAATGAGTATAGTAATTGTCGCTCTATCGATCATATCTGCATAATATGGTTAATAATATGAGTTAGATTGATAATAGTGAGTGTAATAAGTATAGTAATGTCGTTCGGTCGATCATATAAGCATAATATGGCTAATAATATGAGTTAGATTGATAATAATAAGAGTAATAAGTATAGTAATTGTCGTTCTATCGATCAAATAAGCATAATTTGGCTAATAATATGAGTTAGATTGATAATAATAACAGTAATAAGTATAGTAATTATCGTTCTACCGATCATATAAGCATAATATGGTTAATAATATGAGTTAGATTGATAACAGGGAGTGTAATAAGAATAGTAATTGTCGTTCCGTGGATCATATAAGCATAATATGGCTAATAATATGAGTTAGATTGATAATAATAAGAGTAATAAGTATAGTAAATGTAGTTCTATCGATCATATAAGCATAATATGGCCAATAATATGAGTTAGATTGATAATAATAAGAGTAATAAGTGTAGTAATTGTCGTCTTATCGATCATATAAGCATAATATGGCCAATAATATGAGTTAGATTGATAATAATAAGAGTAATGAGTATAGTAATTGTCGTTCTATCGATCATATAAGCATAATATGGCTAATAATATGAGTTAGATTGATAATAATATGAGTAATAAGTATGGTAATTATCGTTCTACCGATCATATAAGCATAATATGGTTAATAATATGAGTTAGATTGATAATAGTGAGTGTAATAGGTATAGTAATTGTCGTTCTGTCGATCATATAAGCTTAATATGGCTAATAATATGAGTTAGATTGATAATAATAAGAGTAATAAGTATAGTAATTGTCGTTCTATCGACCACATAAGCATATTATGGCTAATAATATGAGTTAGATTGATAATAATAAGAGTAATGAGTATAGTAAATGTAGTTCTACCGATCATATAAGCATAATATGGCTAATAATATGAGTGAGATTGAGAATAATAAGAGTAATAAGTATAGTAAATGTCGTTCTATCGATCATATAAGCATAATATGGCTAATAATATGAGTTAGATTGATAATAATAAGAGAAATAAGAATAGCAATTGTCGTTCTATCGATCATATCTGCATAATATGGTTAATAATATGAGTTAGATTGATAATAGTGAGTGTAATAAGTATAGTAATTGTCGTTCTGTCGATCACATAAGCATAATATGGCTAATAATATGAGTTAGATTGATAACAATAAGAGTAATAAGAATAGTAATTGTCGTTCTGTCGATCATATAAGCATAATATGGCTAATAATATGAGTTAGATTGACAATAATAAGAATAATAAGTATAGTAGTTGTCGTTCTATCGATCTTATTAGCATAATATGGTTAATAATATGAGTTAGATTGATAATAATAAGAGTAATAAGTATAGTAAATGTCGTTCTATCGATCTTATTAGCATAATATGGTTAATAATATGAGTTAGATTGATAATAATAAGAGTAATGAGTATAGTAATTGTCGTTCTATCGATCATATAAGCATAATTTGGCTAATAATATGAGTTAGATTGATAATAATAAGAGTAATAAGTATAGTAATTATCGTTCTACCGATCATATAAGCATAATATGGTTAATAATATGAGTTAGATTGATAATAATAAGAGTAATCAGTATAGTAGTTGTCGTTCTATCGATCATATCTGCATAATATGGTTAATAATATGAGTTAGATTGATAATAGTGAGTGTAATAAGTATAGTAATTGTCGTTCTGTTGATCATATAAGCTTAATATGGCTAATAATATGAGTTAGATTGATAATAATAAGAGTAATAAGTATAGTAATTGTCGTTCTATCGACCACATATGCATAGTATGGCTAATAATATGAGTTAGATTGATAATAATAAGAGTAATGAGTATAGTAAATGTAGTTCTATCGATCATATAAGCATAATATGGCTAATAATATGAGTTAGATTGATAATAATAAGAGTAATAAGTATAGTAAATGTCGTTCTATCGATCATATAAGCATAATATGGCTAATAATATGAGTTAGATTGATAATAATAAGAGTAATAAGAATAGTAATTGTCGTTCTGTCGATCATATAAGCATAATTTGGCTAATAGTATGAGTTAGATTGATAATAATAAGAGTAATAAGTATAGTAATTATCGTTCTACCGATCATATAAGCTTAATATTGTTAATAATATGAGTTAGATTGATAACAGGGAGTGTAATAAGAATAGTAATTGTCGTTCTGTCGATCATATAAGCATAATATGGTTAATAATATGAGTTAGATTGATAATAATAAGAGTAATAAGTATAGTAATTGTCGTTCTACCGATCATATAAGCATAATATGGTTAATAATATGAGTTAGATTGATAATAATAAGAGTAATAAGTGTAGTAATTGTCGTCTTATCGATCATATAAGCATAATATGGCCAATAATATGAGTTAGATTGATAATAATAAGAGTAATGAGTATAGTAATTGTCGTTCTACCGATCATATAAGCATAATATGGCTAATAATATGAGTTAGATTGATAATAATATGAGTAATAAGTATAGTAATTATCGTTCTACCGATCATATAAGCATAATATGGTTAATAATATGAGTTAGATTGATAACAGGGAGTGTAATAAGAATAGTAATTATCGTTCTGTCGATTATATAAGCATAATATGGCTAATAATATGAGTTAGATTGATAATACTAAGAGTAATGAGTATAGTAATTGTCGTTCTGTCGATCATATAAGCATAATATGGCTAAAAAGATGAGTTAGATTGATAATAATAAGAGTAATAAGTATAGTAAATGTCGTTCTATCGATCATATAAGCATAATATGGTTAATAATATGAGTTAGATTGATAATAGTGAGTGTAATAAGTATAGTAATTGTCGTTCTGTCGATCATATAAGCATAATATGGCTAATAATATGAGTTAGATTGATAATAATAAGAGTAATCAGTATAGTAGTTGTCGTTCTATCGATCATATCTGCATAATATGGTTAATAATATGAGTTAGATTGATAATAGTGAGTGTAATAAGTATAGTAATTGTCGTTCTGTTGATCATATAAGCTTAATATGGCTAATAATATGAGTTAGATTGATAATAATAAGAGTAATGAGTATAGTAATTGTCGTTCTGTCGATCATATAAGCATAATATGGCTAAAAAGATGAGTTAGATTGATAATAATAAGAGTAATGAGTATAGTAATTGTCGTTCTATCGATCATATCTGCATAATATGGTTAATAATATGAGTTAGATTGATAATAGTGAGTGTAATAAGTATAGTAATTGTCGTTCTGTCGATCATATAAGCATAATATGGCTAATAATATGAGTTAGATTGATAATAATAAGAGTAATAAGTATAGTAATTGTCGTTCTATCGATCATATAAGCATAATATGGCTAATAATATGAGTTAGATTGATAATAATAAGAATAATCAGTATAGTAATTGTCGTTCTATCGATCATATCTGCATAATATGGTTAATAATATGAGTTAGATTGATAATAGTGAGTGTAATAAGTATAGTAATTGTCGTTCTATCGATCATATAAGCATTATATGGCTAATAATATGAGTTAGATTGATAATAATAAGAGTAATGAGTATAGTAATTGTCGCTCTATCGATCATATCTGCATAATATGGTTAATAATATGAGTTAGATTGATAATAGTGAGTGTAATAAGTATAGTAATGTCGTTCGGTCGATCATATAAGCATAATATGGCTAATAATATGAGTTAGATTGATAATAATAAGAGTAATAAGTATAGTAATTGTCGTTCTATCGATCAAATAAGCATAATTTGGTTAATAATATGAGTTAGATTGATAATAATAACAGTAATAAGTATAGTAATTATCGTTCTACCGATCATATAAGCATAATATGGTTAATAATATGAGTTAGATTGATAACAGGGAGTGTAATAAGAATAGTAATTGTCGTTCCGTGGATCATATAAGCATAATATGGCTAATAATATGAGTTAGATTGATAATAATAAGAGTAATAAGTATAGTAAATGTAGTTCTATCGATCATATAAGCATAATATGGCCAATAATATGAGTTAGATTGATAATAATAAGAGTAATAAGTGTAGTAATTGTCGTCTTATCGATCATATAAGCATAATATGGCCAATAATATGAGTTAGATTGATAATAATAAGAGTAATGAGTATAGTAATTGTCGTTCTATCGATCATATAAGCATAATATGGCTAATAATATGAGTTAGATTGATAATAATATGAGTAATAAGTATGGTAATTATCGTTCTACCGATCATATAAGCATAATATGGTTAATAATATGAGTTAGATTGATAATAGTGAGTGTAATAAGTATAGTAATTGTCGTTCTGTCGATCATATAAGCTTAATATGGCTAATAATATGAGTTAGATTGATAATAATAAGAGTAATAAGTATAGTAATTGTCGTTCTATCGACCACATAAGCATATTATGGCTAATAATATGAGTTAGATTGATAATAATAAGAGTAATGAGTATAGTAAATGTAGTTCTACCGATCATATAAGCATAATATGGCTAATAATATGAGTGAGATTGAGAATAATAAGAGTAATAAGTATAGTAAATGTCGTTCTATCGATCATATAAGCATAATATGGCTAATAATATGAGTTAGATTGATAATAATAAGAGAAATAAGAATAGCAATTGTCGTTCTATCGATCATATCTGCATAATATGGTTAATAATATGAGTTAGATTGATAATAGTGAGTGTAATAAGTATAGTAATTGTCGTTCTGTCGATCATATAAGCATAATATGGCTAATAATATGAGTTAGATTGATAATAATAAGAGTAATAAGAATAGTAATTGTCGTTCTGTCGATCATATAAGCATAATATGGCTAATAATATGAGTTAGATTGACAATAATAAGAATAATAAGTATAGTAGTTGTCGTTCTATCGATCTTATTAGCATAATATGGATAATAATATGAGTTAGATTGATAATAATAAGAGTAATAAGTATAGTAATTGTCGTTCTATCGACCACATAAGCATAGTATGGCTAATAAAATGAGTTAGATTGATAATAATAAGAGTAATGAGTATAGTAAATGTAGTCCTATCGATCATATAAGCATAATATGGCTAATAATATGAGTTAGATTGATAATAATAAGAGTAATAAGTATAGTAAATGTCGTTCTATCGATCTTATTAGCATAATATGGTTAATAATATGAGTTAGATTGATAATAATAAGAGTAATGAGTATAGTAATTGTCGTTCTATCGATCATATAAGCATAATTTGGCTAATAATATGAGTTAGATTGATAATAATAAGAGTAATAAGTATAGTAATTATCGTTCTACCGATCATATAAGCATAATATGGTTAATAATATGAGTTAGATTGATAATAATAAGAGTAATCAGTATAGTAGTTGTCGTTCTATCGATCATATCTGCATAATATGGTTAATAATATGAGTTAGATTGATAATAGTGAGTGTAATAAGTATAGTAATTGTCGTTCTGTTGATCATATAAGCTTAATATGGCTAATAATATGAGTTAGATTGATAATAATAAGAGTAATAAGTATAGTAATTGTCGTTCTATCGACCACATATGCATAGTATGGCTAATAATATGAGTTAGATTGATAATAATAAGAGTAATGAGTATAGTAAATGTAGTTCTATCGATCATATAAGCATAATATGGCTAATAATATGAGTTAGATTGATAATAATAAGAGTAATAAGTATAGTAAATGTCGTTCTATCGATCATATAAGCATAATATGGCTAATAATATGAGTTAGATTGATAATAATAAGAGTAATAAGAATAGTAATTGTCGTTCTGTCGATCATATAAGCATAATTTGGCTAATAGTATGAGTTAGATTGATAATAATAAGAGTAATAAGTATATTAATTATCGTTCTACCGATCATATAAGCTTAATATTGTTAATAATATGAGTTAGATTGATAACAGGGAGTGTAATAAGAATAGTAATTGTCGTTCTGTCGATCATATAAGCATAATATGGTTAATAATATGAGTTAGATTGATAATAATAAGAGTAATAAGTATAGTAATTGTCGTTCTACCGATCATATAAGCATAATATGGTTAATAATATGAGTTAGATTGATAATAATAAGAATAATAAGTATAGTAGTTGTAGTTCTATCGATCATATAAGCATAATATGGCCAATAATATGAGTTAGATTGATAATAATAAGAGTAATAAGTGTAGTAATTGTCGTCTTATCGATCATATAAGCATAATATGGCCAATAATATGAGTTAGATTGATAATAATAAGAGTAATGAGTATAGTAATTGTCGTTCTACCGATCATATAAGCATAATATGGCTAATAATATGAGTTAGATTGATAATAATATGAGTAATAAGTATAGTAATTATCGTTCTACCGATCATATAAGCATAATATGGTTAATAATATGAGTTAGATTGATAACAGGGAGTGTAATAAGAATAGTAATTATCGTTCTGTCGATTATATAAGCATAATATGGCTAATAATATGAGTTAGATTGATAATACTAAGAGTAATGAGTATAGTAATTGTCGTTCTGTCGATCATATAAGCATAATATGGCTAAAAAGATGAGTTAGATTGATAATAATAAGAGTAATGAGTATAGTAATTGTCGTTCTATCGATCATATCTGCATAATATGGTTAATAATATGAGTTAGATTGATAATAGTGAGTGTAATAAGTATAGTAATTGTCGTTCTGTCGATCATATAAGCATAATATGGCTAATAATATGAGTTAGATTGATAATAATAAGAGTAATAAGTATAGTAATTGTCGTTCTATCGATCATATTAGCATAATATGGTTAATAATATGAGTTAGATTGATAATAATAAGAGTAATAAGTATAGTAATTGTCGTTCTATCGATCATATAAGCATTATATGGCTAATAATATGAGGTAGATTGATAATAATAAGAGTAGTGAGTATAGTAATTGTCGTTCTATCGATCATATCTGCATAATATGGTTAATAATATGAGTTAGATTGATAATAGTGAGTGTAATAAGTATAGTAATTGTCGTTCTGTCGATCATTTAAGCATAATATGGCTAATAATATGAGTTAGATTGATAATAATAAGAGTAATAAGTATAGTAATTGTCGGTCTAGCGATCATATAAGCATAATATGGCTAATAATATGAGTTAGATTGATAATAATAAGAATAATCAGTATAGTAATTGTCGTTCTATCGATCATATAAGCATAATTTGGCTAATAATATGAGTTAGATTGATAATAATAACAGTAATAAGTATAGTAATTATCGTTCTACCGATCATATAAGCATAATATGGTTAATAATATGAGTTAGATTGATAACAGGGAGTGTAATAAGAATAGTAATTGTCGTTCTGTGGATCATATAAGCATAATATGGCTAATAATATGAGTTAGATTGATAATAATAAGAGTAATGGGTATAGTAAATGTAGTTCTATCGATCATATAAGCATAATATGGCCAATAATATGAGTTAGATTGATAATAATAAGAGTAATAAGTGTAGTAATTGTCGTCCTATCGATCATATAAGCATAATATGGCCAATAATATGAGTTAGATTGATAATAATAAGAGTAATGAGTATAGTAATTGTCGTTCTATCGATCATATAAGCATAATATGGCTAATAATATGAGTTAGATTGATAATAATATGAGTAATAGGTATAGTAATTATCGTTCTACCGATCATATTAGCATAATATGGTTAATAATATGAGTTAGATTGATAATAATAAGAGTAATAAGTATAGTAATTGTCGTTCTATCGATCATATAAGCATTATATGGCTAATAATATGAGGTAGATTGATAATAATAAGAGTAGTGAGTATAGTAATTGTCGTTCTATCGATCATATCTGCATAATATGGTTAATAATATGAGTTAGATTGATAATAGTGAGTGTAATAAGTATAGTAATTGTCGTTCTGTCGATCATTTAAGCATAATATGGCTAATAATATGAGTTAGATTGATAATAATAAGAGTAATAAGTATAGTAATTGTCGGTCTAGCGATCATATAAGCATAATATGGCTAATAATATGAGTTAGATTGATAATAATAAGAATAATCAGTATAGTAATTGTCGTTCTATCGATCATATAAGCATAATTTGGCTAATAATATGAGTTAGATTGATAATAATAACAGTAATAAGTATAGTAATTATCGTTCTACCGATCATATAAGCATAATATGGTTAATAATATGAGTTAGATTGATAACAGGGAGTGTAATAAGAATAGTAATTGTCGTTCTGTGCATCATATAAGCATAATATGGCTAATAATATGAGTTAGATTGATAATAATAAGAGTAATGGGTATAGTAAATGTAGTTCTATCGATCATATAAGCATAATATGGCCAATAATATGAGTTAGATTGATAATAATAAGAGTAATAAGTGTAGTAATTGTCGTCCTATCGATCATATAAGCATAATATGGCCAATAATATGAGTTAGATTGATAATAATAAGAGTAATGAGTATAGTAATTGTCGTTCTATCGATCATATAAGCATAATATGGCTAATAATATGAGTTAGATTGATAATAATATGAGTAATAGGTATAGTAATTATCGTTCTACCGATCATATAAGCATAATATGGTTCATAATATGAGTTAGATTGATAATAATAAGAGTAATACGTATAGTAATTGTCGTTCTATCGATCATATAAGCATTATATGGCTAATAATATGAGTTAGATTGATAATAATAAGAGTAATGAGTATAGTAATTGTCGCTCTATCGATCATATCTGCATAATATGGTTAATAATATGAGTTAGATTGATAATAGTGAGTGTAATAAGTATAGTAATGTCGTTCGGTCGATCATATAAGCATAATATGGCTAATAATATGAGTTAGATTGATAATAATAAGAGTAATAAGTATCGTAATTGTCGTTCTATCGATCAAATAAGCATAATTTGGCTAATAATATGAGTTAGATTGATAATAATAACAGTAGTAAGTATAGTAATTATCGTTCTACCGATCATATAAGCATAATATGGTTAATAATATGAGTTAGATTGATAACAGGGAGTGTAATAAGAATAGTAATTGTCGTTCCGTGGATCATATAAGCATAATATGGCTAATAATATGAGTTAGATTGATAATAATAAGAGTAATAAGTATAGTAAATGTAGTTCTATCGATCATATAAGCATAATATGGCCAATAATATGAGTTAGATTGATAATAATAAGAGTAATAAGTGTAGTAATTGTCGTCTTATCGATCATATAAGCATAATATGGCCAATAATATGAGTTAGATTGATAATAATAAGAGTAATGAGTATAGTAATTGTCGTTCTATTGATCATATAAGCATAATATGGCTAATAATATGAGTTAGATTGATAATAATATGAGTAATAAGTATGGTAATTATCGTTCTACCGATCATATAAGCATAATATGGTTAATAATATGAGTTAGATTGATAATAGTGAGTGTAATAAGTATAGTAATTGTCGTTCTGTCGATCATATAAGCTTAATATGGCTAATAATATGAGTTAGATTGATAATAATAAGAGTAATAAGTATAGTAATTGTCGTTCTATCGACCACATAAGCATATTATGGCTAATAATATGAGTTAGATTGATAATAATAAGAGTAATGAGTATAGTAAATGTAGTTCTACCGATCATATAAGCATAATATGGCTAATAATATGAGTGAGATTGAGAATAATAAGAGTAATAAGTATAGTAAATGTCGTTCTATCGATCATATAAGCATAATATGGCTAATAATATGAGTTAGATTGATAATAATAAGAGAAATAAGAATAGCAATTGTCGTTCTATCGATCATATCTGCATAATATGGTTAATAATATGAGTTAGATTGATAATAGTGAGTGTAATAAGTATAGTAATTGTCGTTCTGTCGATCATATAAGCATAATATGGCTAATAATATGAGTTAGATTGATAATAATAAGAGTAATAAGAATAGTAATTGTCGTTCTGTCGATCATATAAGCATAATATGGCTAATAATATGAGTTAGATTGACAATAATAAGAATAATAAGTATAGTAGTTGTCGTTCTATCGATCTTATTAGCATAATATGGTTAATAATATGAGTTAGATTGATAATAATAAGAGTAATAAGTATAGTAATTGTCGTTCTATCGACCACATAAGCATAGTATGGCTAATAAAATGAGTTAGATTGATAATAATAAGAGTAATGAGTATAGTAAATGTAGTCCTATCGATCATATAAGCATAATATGGCTAATAATATGAGTTAGATTGATAATAATAAGAGTAATAAGTATAGTAAATGTCGTTCTATCGATATTATTAGCATAATATGGTTAATAATATGAGTTAGATTGATAATAATAAGAGTAATGAGTATAGTAATTGTCGTTCTATCGATCATATAAGCATAATTTGGCTAATAATATGAGTTAGATTGATAATAATAAGAGTAATAAGTATAGTAATTATCGTTCTACCGATCATATAAGCATAATATGGTTAATAATATGAGTTAGATTGATAATAATAAGAGTAATCAGTATAGTAGTTGTCGTTCTATCGATCATATCTGCATAATATGGTTAATAATATGAGTTAGATTGATAATAGTGAGTGTAATAAGTATAGTAATTGTCGTTCTGTTGATCATATAAGCTTAATATGGCTAATAATATGAGTTAGATTGATAATAATAAGAGTAATAAGTATAGTAATTGTCGTTCTATCGACCACATATGCATAGTATGGCTAATAATATGAGTTAGATTGATAATAATAAGAGTAATGAGTATAGTAAATGTAGTTCTATCGATCATATAAGCATAATATGGCTAATAATATGAGTTAGATTGATAATAATAAGAGTAATAAGTATAGTAAATGTCGTTCTATCGATCATATAAGCATAATATGGCTAATAATATGAGTTAGATTGATAATAATAAGAGTAATAAGAATAGTAATTGTCGTTCTGTCGATCATATAAGCATAATTTGGCTAATAGTATGAGTTAGATTGATAATAATAAGAGTAATAAGTATAGTAATTATCGTTCTACCGATCATATAAGCTTAATATTGTTAATAATATGAGTTAGATTGATAACAGGGAGTGTAATAAGAATAGTAATTGTCGTTCTGTCGATCATATAAGCATAATATGGTTAATAATATGAGTTAGATTGATAATAATAAGAGTAATAAGTATAGTAATTGTCGTTCTACCGATCATATAAGCATAATATGGTTAATAATATGAGTTAGATTGATAATAATAAGAATAATAAGTATAGTAGTTGTAGTTCTATCGATCATATAAGCATAATATGGCCAATAATATGAGTTAGATTGATAATAATAAGAGTAATAAGTGTAGTAATTGTCGTCTTATCGATCATATAAGCATAATATGGCCAATAATATGAGTTAGATTGATAATAATAAGAGTAATGAGTATAGTAATTGTCGTTCTACCGATCATATAAGCATAATATGGCTAATAATATGAGTTAGATTGATAATAATATGAGTAATAAGTATAGTAATTATCGTTCTACCGATCATATAAGCATAATATGGTTAATAATATGAGTTAGATTGATAACAGGGAGTGTAATAAGAATAGTAATTATCGTTCTGTCGATTATATAAGCATAATATGGCTAATAATATGAGTTAGATTGATAATACTAAGAGTAATGAGTATAGTAATTGTCGTTCTGTCGATCATATAAGCATAATATGGCTAAAAAGATGAGTTAGATTGATAATAATAAGAGTAATGAGTATAGTAATTGTCGTTCTATCGATCATATCTGCATAATATGGTTAATAATATGAGTTAGATTGATAATAGTGAGTGTAATAAGTATAGTAATTGTCGTTCTGTCGATCATATAAGCATAATATGGCTAATAATATGAGTTAGATTGATAATAATAAGAGTAATAAGAATAGTAATTGTCGTTCTGTCGATCATATAAGCATAATATGGCTAATAATATGAGTTAGATTGACAATAATAAGAATAATAAGTATAGTAGTTGTCGTTCTATCGATCTTATTAGCATAATATGGTTAATAATATGAGTTAGATTGATAATAATAAGAGTAATAAGTATAGTAATTGTCGTTCTATCGACCACATAAGCATAGTATGGCTAATAAAATGAGTTAGATTGATAATAATAAGAGTAATGAGTATAGTAAATGTAGTCCTATCGATCATATAAGCATAATATGGCTAATAATATGAGTTAGATTGATAATAATAAGAGTAATAAGTATAGTAAATGTCGTTCTATCGATATTATTAGCATAATATGGTTAATAATATGAGTTAGATTGATAATAATAAGAGTAATGAGTATAGTAATTGTCGTTCTATCGATCATATAAGCATAATTTGGCTAATAATATGAGTTAGATTGATAATAATAAGAGTAATAAGTATAGTAATTATCGTTCTACCGATCATATAAGCATAATATGGTTAATAATATGAGTTAGATTGATAATAATAAGAGTAATCAGTATAGTAGTTGTCGTTCTATCGATCATATCTGCATAATATGGTTAATAATATGAGTTAGATTGATAATAGTGAGTGTAATAAGTATAGTAATTGTCGTTCTGTTGATCATATAAGCTTAATATGGCTAATAATATGAGTTAGATTGATAATAATAAGAGTAATAAGTATAGTAATTGTCGTTCTATCGACCACATATGCATAGTATGGCTAATAATATGAGTTAGATTGATAATAATAAGAGTAATGAGTATAGTAAATGTAGTTCTATCGATCATATAAGCATAATATGGCTAATAATATGAGTTAGATTGATAATAATAAGAGTAATAAGTATAGTAAATGTCGTTCTATCGATCATATAAGCATAATATGGCTAATAATATGAGTTAGATTGATAATAATAAGAGTAATAAGAATAGTAATTGTCGTTCTGTCGATCATATAAGCATAATTTGGCTAATAGTATGAGTTAGATTGATAATAATAAGAGTAATAAGTATAGTAATTATCGTTCTACCGATCATATAAGCTTAATATTGTTAATAATATGAGTTAGATTGATAACAGGGAGTGTAATAAGAATAGTAATTGTCGTTCTGTCGATCATATAAGCATAATATGGTTAATAATATGAGTTAGATTGATAATAATAAGAGTAATAAGTATAGTAATTGTCGTTCTACCGATCATATAAGCATAATATGGTTAATAATATGAGTTAGATTGATAATAATAAGAATAATAAGTATAGTAGTTGTAGTTCTATCGATCATATAAGCATAATATGGCCAATAATATGAGTTAGATTGATAATAATAAGAGTAATAAGTGTAGTAATTGTCGTCTTATCGATCATATAAGCATAATATGGCCAATAATATGAGTTAGATTGATAATAATAAGAGTAATGAGTATAGTAATTGTCGTTCTACCGATCATATAAGCATAATATGGCTAATAATATGAGTTAGATTGATAATAATATGAGTAATAAGTATAGTAATTATCGTTCTACCGATCATATAAGCATAATATGGTTAATAATATGAGTTAGATTGATAACAGGGAGTGTAATAAGAATAGTAATTATCGTTCTGTCGATTATATAAGCATAATATGGCTAATAATATGAGTTAGATTGATAATACTAAGAGTAATGAGTATAGTAATTGTCGTTCTGTCGATCATATAAGCATAATATGGCTAAAAAGATGAGTTAGATTGATAATAATAAGAGTAATGAGTATAGTAATTGTCGTTCTATCGATCATATCTGCATAATATGGTTAATAATATGAGTTAGATTGATAATAGTGAGTGTAATAAGTATAGTAATTGTCGTTCTGTCGATCATATAAGCATAATATGGCTAATAATATGAGTTAGATTGATAATAATAAGAGTAATAAGTATAGTAATTGTCGTTCTATCGATCATATAAGCATAATATGGCTAATAATATGAGTTAGATTGATAATAATAAGAATAATCAGTATAGTAATTGTCGTTCTATCGATCATATCTGCATAATATGGTTAATAATATGAGTTAGATTGATAATAGTGAGTGTAATAAGTATAGTAATTGTCGTTCTATCGATCATATAATCATAATTTGGCTAATAATATGAGTTAGATTGATAATAATAAGTGTAATAAGTATAGTAATTGTCGTTCTATCGATCATATAAGCATTATATGGCTAATAATATGAGTTAGATTTATAATAATAAGAGTAATAAGTATAGTAACTGTCGTTCTACCGATCATATAAGCATAACATGGTTAATAATATGAGTTAGATTGATAACAGGGAGTGTAATAAGAATAGTAATTGTCGTTCTGTCGATCATATAAGCATAATATGGCTAATAAGATGAGTTAGATTGATAATAATAAGAGTAATGAGTATAGTAATTGTCGTTCTATCGATCATATCTGCATAATATGGTTAATAATATGAGTTAGATTGATAATAGTGAGTGTAATAAGTATAGTAATTGTCGTTCTGTCGATCATATAAGCATAATATGGCTAATAATATGAGTTAGATTGATAATAATAAGAGTAATAAGTATAGTAATTGTCGTTCTATCGATCTTATTAGCATAATATGGTTAATAATATGAGTTAGATTGATAATAATAAGAGTAATGAGTATAGTAATTGTCGTTCTATCGATCATATAAGCATAATTTGGCTAATAATATGAGTTAGATTGATAATAATAAGAGTAATAAGTATAGTAATTATCGTTCTACCGATCATATAAGCATAATATGGTTAATAATATGAGTTAGATTGATAATAATAAGAGTAATCAGTATAGTAGTTGTCGTTCTATCGATCATATCTGCATAATATGGTTAATAATATGAGTTAGATTGATAATAGTGAGTGTAATAAGTATAGTAATTGTCGTTCTGTTGATCATATAAGCTTAATATGGCTAATAATATGAGTTAGATTGATAATAATAAGAGTAATAAGTATAGTAATTGTCGTTCTATCGACCACATATGCATAGTATGGCTAATAATATGAGTTAGATTGATAATAATAAGAGTAATGAGTATAGTAAATGTAGTTCTATCGATCATATAAGCATAATATGGCTAATAATATGAGTTAGATTGATAATAATAAGAGTAATAAGTATAGTAAATGTCGTTCTATCGATCATATAAGCATAATATGGTTAATAATATGAGTTAGATTGATAATAATAAGAGTAATAAGTATAGTAATTGTCGTTCTACCGATCATATAAGCATAATATGGTTAATAATATGAGTTAGATTGATAATAATAAGAATAATAAGTATAGTAGTTGTAGTTCTATCGATCATATAAGCATAATATGGCCAATAATATGAGTTAGATTGATAATAATAAGAGTAATAAGTGTAGTAATTGTCGTCTTATCGATCATATAAGCATAATATGGCCAATAATATGAGTTAGATTGATAATAATAAGAGTAATGAGTATAGTAATTGTCGTTCTACCGATCATATAAGCATAATATGGCTAATAATATGAGTTAGATTGATAATAATATGAGTAATAAGTATAGTAATTATCGTTCTACCGATCATATAAGCATAATATGGTTAATAATATGAGTTAGATTGATAACAGGGAGTGTAATAAGAATAGTAATTATCGTTCTGTCGATTATATAAGCATAATATGGCTAATAATATGAGTTAGATTGATAATACTAAGAGTAATGAGTATAGTAATTGTCGTTCTGTCGATCATATAAGCATAATATGGCTAAAAAGATGAGTTAGATTGATAATAATAAGAGTAATGAGTATAGTAATTGTCGTTCTATCGATCATATCTGCATAATATGGTTAATAATATGAGTTAGATTGATAATAGTGAGTGTAATAAGTATAGTAATTGTCGTTCTGTCGATCATATAAGCATAATATGGCTAATAATATGAGTTAGATTGATAATAATAAGAGTAATAAGTATAGTAATTGTCGTTCTATCGATCATATAAGCATAATATGGCTAATAATATGAGTTAGATTGATAATAATAAGAATAATCAGTATAGTAATTGTCGTTCTATCGATCATATCTGCATAATATGGTTAATAATATGAGTTAGATTGATAATAGTGAGTGTAATAAGTATAGTAATTGTCGTTCTATCGATCATATAATCATAATTTGGCTAATAATATGAGTTAGATTGATAATAATAAATGTAATAAGTATAGTAATTGTCGTTCTATCGATCATATAAGCATTATATGGCTAATAATATGAGTTAGATTTATAATAATAAGAGTAATAAGTATAGTAACTGTCGTTCTACCGATCATATAAGCATAACATGGTTAATAATATGAGTTAGATTGATAACAGGGAGTGTAATAAGAATAGTAATTGTCGTTCTGTCGATCATATAAGCATAATATGGCTAATAAGATGAGTTAGATTGATAATAATAAGAGTAATGAGTATAGTAATTGTCGTTCTATCGATCATATCTGCATAATATGGTTAATAATATGAGTTAGATTGATAATAGTGAGTGTAATAAGTATAGTAATTGTCGTTCTGTCGATCATATAAGCATAATATGGCTAATAATATGAGTTAGATTGATAATAATAAGAGTAATAAGTATAGTAATTGTCGTTCTATCGATCATATTAGCATAATATGGTTAATAATATGAGTTAGATTGATAATAATAAGAGTAATAAGTATAGTAATTGTCGTTCTATCGATCATATAAGCATTATATGGCTAATAATATGAGTTAGATTGATAATAATAAGAGTAGTGAGTATAGTAATTGTCGTTCTATCGATCATATCTGCATAATATGGTTAATAATATGAGTTAGATTGATAATAGTGAGTGTAATAAGTATAGTAATTGTCGTTCTGTCGATCATATAAGCATAATATGGCTAATAATATGAGTTAGATTGATAATAATAAGAGTAATAAGTATAGTAATTGTCGGTCTAGCGATCATATAAGCATAATATGGCTAATAATATGAGTTAGATTGATAATAATAAGAATAATCAGTATAGTAATTGTCGTTCTATCGATCATATAAGCATAATTTGGCTAATAATATGAGTTAGATTGATAATAATAACAGTAATAAGTATAGTAATTATCGTTCTACCGATCATATAAGCATAATATGGTTAATAATATGAGTTAGATTGATAACAGGGAGTGTAATAAGAATAGTAATTGTCGTTCTGTGGATCATATAAGCATAATATGGCTAATAATATGAGTTAGATTGATAATAATAAGAGTAATGGGTATAGTAAATGTAGTTCTATCGATCATATAAGCATAATATGGCCAATAATATGAGTTAGATTGATAATAATAAGAGTAATAAGTGTAGTAATTGTCGTCCTATCGATCATATAAGCATAATATGGCCAATAATATGAGTTAGATTGATAATAATAAGAGTAATGAGTATAGTAATTGTCGTTCTATCGATCATATAAGCATAATATGGCTAATAATATGAGTTAGATTGATAATAATATGAGTAATAAGTATAGTAATTATCGTTCTACCGATCATATAAGCATAATATGGTTCATAATATGAGTTAGATTGATAATAATAAGAGTAATACGTATAGTAATTGTCGTTCTATCGATCATATAAGCATTATATGGCTAATAATATGAGTTAGATTGATAATAATAAGAGTAATGAGTATAGTAATTGTCGCTCTATCGATCATATCTGCATAATATGGTTAATAATATGAGTTAGATTGATAATAGTGAGTGTAATAAGTATAGTAATGTCGTTCGGTCGATCATATAAGCATAATATGGCTAATAATATGAGTTAGATTGATAATAATAAGAGTAATAAGTATAGTAATTGTCGTTCTATCGATCAAATAAGCATAATTTGGCTAATAATATGAGTTAGATTGATAATAATAACAGTAATAAGTATAGTAATTATCGTTCTACCGATCATATAAGCATAATATGGTTAATAATATGAGTTAGATTGATAACAGGGAGTGTAATAAGAATAGTAATTGTCGTTCCGTGGATCATATAAGCATAATATGGCTAATAATATGAGTTAGATTGATAATAATAAGAGTAATGAGTATAGTAAATGTAGTTCTATCGATCATATAAGCATAATATGGCCAATAATATGAGTTAGATTGATAATAATAAGAGTAATAAGTGTAGTAATTGTCGTCTTATCGATCATATAAGCATAATATGGCCAATAATATGAGTTAGATTGATAATAATAAGAGTAATGAGTATAGTAATTGTCGTTCTATCGATCATATAAGCATAATATGGCTAATAATATGAGTTAGATTGATAATAATATGAGTAATAAGTATGGTAATTATCGTTCTACCGATCATATAAGCATAATATGGTTAATAATGAGTTAGATTGATAATAGTGAGTGTAATAAGTATAGTAATTGTCGTTCTGTCGATCATATAAGCTTAATATGGCTAATAATATGAGTTAGATTGATAATAATAAGAGTAATAAGTATAGTAATTGTCGTTCTATCGACCACATAAGCATATTATGGCTAATAATATGAGTTAGATTGATAATAATAAGAGTAATAAGTATAGTAAATGTCGTTCTATCGATCTTATTAGCATAATATGTTTAATAATATGAGTTAGATTGATAATAATAAGAGTAATAAGTATAGTAATTGTCGTTCTACCGATCATATAAGCATAATATGGTTAATAATATGAGTTAGATTGATAATAATAAGAATAATAAGTATAGTAGTTGTAGTTCTATCGATCATATAAGCATAATATGGCCAATAATATGAGTTAGATTGATAATAATAAGAGTAATAAGTGTAGTAATTGTCGTCTTATCGATCATATAATCATAATATGGCCAATAATATGAGTTAGATTGATAATAATAAGAGTAATGAGTATAGTAATTGTCGTTCTACCGATCATATAAGCATAATATGGCTAATAATATGAGTTAGATTGATAATAATATGAGTAATAAGTATAGTAATTATCGTTCTACCGATCATATAAGCATAATATGGTTAATAATATGAGTTAGATTGATAACAGGGAGTGTAATAAGAATAGTAATTATCGTTCTGTCGATTATATAAGCATAATATGGCTAATAATATGAGTTAGATTGATAATACTAAGAGTAATGAGTATAGTAATTGTCGTTCTGTCGATCATATAAGCATAATATGGCTAAAAAGATGAGTTAGATTGATAATAATAAGAGTAATGAGTATAGTAATTGTCGTTCTATCGATCATATCTGCATAATATGGTTAATAATATGAGTTAGATTGATAATAGTGAGTGTAATAAGTATAGTAATTGTCGTTCTGTCGATCATATAAGCATAATATGGCTAATAATATGAGTTAGATTGATAATAATAAGAGTAATAAGTATAGTAATTGTCGTTCTATCGATCATATAAGCATAATATGGCTAATAATATGAGTTAGATTGATAATAATAAGAATAATCAGTATAGTAATTGTCGTTCTATCGATCATATCTGCATAATATGGTTAATAATATGAGTTAGATTGATAATAGTGAGTGTAATAAGTATAGTAATTGTCGTTCTATCGATCATATAAGCATAATTTGGCTAATAATATGAGTTAGATTGATAATAATAAGAGTAATAAGTATAGTAATTGTCGTTCTATCGATCATATAAGCATTATATGGCTAATAATATGAGTTAGATTTATAATAATAAGAGTAATAAGTATAGTAACTGTCGTTCTACCGATCATATAAGCATAACATGGTTAATAATATGAGTTAGATTGATAACAGGGAGTGTAATAAGAATAGTAATTGTCGTTCTGTCGATCATATAAGCATAATATGGCTAATAAGATGAGTTAGATTGATAATAATAAGAGTAATGAGTATAGTAATTGTCGTTCTATCGATCATATCTGCATAATATGGTTAATAATATGAGTTAGATTGATAATAGTGAGTGTAATAAGTATAGTAATTGTCGTTCTGTCGATCATGTAAGCATAATATGGCTAATAATATGAGTTAGATTGATAATAATAAGAGTAATAAGTATAGTAATTGTCGTTCTATCGATCATATTAGCATAATATGGTTAATAATATGAGTTAGATTGATAATAATAAGAGTAATAAGTATAGTAATTGTCGTTCTATCGATCATATAAGCATTATATGGCTAATAATATGAGTTAGATTGATAATAATAAGAGTAGTGAGTATAGTAATTGTCGTTCTATCGATCATATCTGCATAATATGGTTAATAATATGAGTTAGATTGATAATAGTGAGTGTAATAAGTATAGTAATTGTCGTTCTGTCGATCATATAAGCATAATATGGCTAATAATATGAGTTAGATTGATAATAATAAGAGTAATAAGTATAGTAATTGTCGGTCTAGCGATCATATAAGCATAATATGGCTAATAATATGAGTTAGATTGATAATAATAAGAATAATCAGTATAGTAATTGTCGTTCTATCGATCATATCTGCATAATATGGTTAATAATATGAGTTAGATTGATAATAGTGAGTGTAATAAGTACAGTAATTGTCGTTCTGTCGATCATATAAGCATAATATGGCTAATAATATGAGTTAGATTGATAATAATAAGAGTAATAAGTATAGTAATTGTCGTTCTATCGATCATATAAGCATAATATGGTTAATAATATGAGTTAGATTGATAATAATAAGAGTAATAAGTATAGTAATTATCGTTCTACCGATCATATAAGCATAACATGGTTACTAATATGAGTTAGATTGATAACAGGGAGTGTAATAAGAATAGTAATTGTCGTTCTGTCGATCATATAAGCATAATATGGCTAATAAGATGAGTTAGATTGATAATAATAAGAGTAATGAGTATAGTAATTGTCGTTCTATCGATCATATCTGCATAATATGGTTAATAATATGAGTTAGATTGATAATAGTGAGTGTAATAAGTATAGTAATTGTCGTTCTGTCGATCATATAAGCATAATATGGCTAATAATATGAGTTAGATTGATAATAATAAGAGTAATAAGTATAGTAATTGTCGTTCTATCGATCATATAAGCATAATATGGCTAATAATATGAGTTAGATTGATAATAATAAGAATAATCAGTCTAGTAATTGTCGTTCTATCGATCATATCTGCATAATATGGTTAATAATATGAGTTAGATTGATAATAGTGAGTGTAATAAGTGCAGTAATTGTCGTTCTGTCGATCATATAAGCATAATATGGCTAATAATATGAGTTAGATTGATAATAATAAGAGTAATCAGTATAGTAATTGTCGTTCTATCGATCATATCTGCATAATATGGTTAATAATATGAGTTAGATTGATAATAGTGAGTGTAATAAGTATAGTAATTGTCGTTCTATCGATCATATAAGCATAATTTGGCTAATAATATGAGTTAGATTGATAATAATAAGAGTAATAAGTATAGTAATTGTCGTTCTATCGATCATATAAGCATTATATGGCTAATAATATGAGTTAGATTTATAATAATAAGAGTAATAAGTATAGTAACTGTCGTTCTACCGATCATATAAGCATAACATGGTTAATAATATGAGTTAGATTGATAACAGGGAGTGTAATAAGAATAGTAATTGTCGTTCTGTCGATCATATAAGCATAATATGGCTAAGAAGATGAGTTAGATTGATAATAATAAGAGTAATGAGTATAGTAATTGTCGTTCTATCGATCATATCTGCATAATATGGTTAATAATATGAGTTAGATTGATAATAGTGAGTGTAATAAGTATAGTAATTGTCGTTCTGTCGATCATATAAGCATAATATGGCTAATAATATGAGTTACATTGATAATAATAAGAGTAATAAGTATAGTAATTGTCGTTCTATCGATCATATAAGCATAATATGGCTAATAATATGAGTTAGATTGATAATAATAAGAATAATCAGTATAGTAATTGTCGTTCTATCGATCATATCTGCATAATATGGTTAATAGTATGAGTTAGATTGATAATAGTGAGTGTAATAAGTATAGTAATTGTCGTTCTGTCGATCATATAAGCATAATATGGCTAATAACATGAGTTAGATTGATAATAATAAGAGTAATCAGTATAGTAATTGTCGTTCTATCGATCATATCTGCATAATATGGTTAATAATATGAGTTAGATTGATAATAGTGAGTGTAATAAGTATAGTAATTGTCGTCCTATCGATCATATAAGCATAATATGGCTAATAATATGAGTTAGATTGATAATAATAAGAGTAATAAGTATAGTAATTGTCGTTCTATCGATCATATAAGCATTATATGGCTAATAATATGAGTTAGATTTATAATAATAAGAGTAATAAGTATAGTAATTGTCGTTCTATCGATCATATAAGCATAATATGGTTAATAATATGAGTTAGATTGATAATAGTGAGTGTAATAAGTACAGTAATTGTCGTTCTGTCGATCATATTAGCATAATATGGCTAATAATATGAGTTAGATTGATAATAATAAGAGTAATGAGTATAGTAATTGTCGTTCTATCGATCATATAAGCATAATATGGCTAATAATATGAGTTAGATTGATAATAATATGAGTAATAAGTATAGTAATTATCGTTCTACCGATCATATAAGCATAATATGGTTAATAATATGAGTTAGATTGATAACAGGGAGTGTAATAAGAATAGTAATTATCGTTCTGTCGATTATATAAGCATAATATGGCTAATAATATGAGTTAGATTGATAATAATAAGAGTAATGAGTATAGTAATCGTTCTGTCGATCATATAAGCATAATATGGCTAAAAGATGAGTTAGATTGATAATAATAAGAGTAATGAGTATAGTAATTGTCGTTCTATCGATCATATCTGCATAATATGGTTAATAATATGAGTTAGATTGATAATAGTGAGTGTAATAAGTATAGTAATTGTCGTTCTGTTCGATCATTTAAGCATAATATGGCTAATAATATGAGTTAGATTGATAATAATAAGAGTAATAAGTATAGTAATTGTCGGTCTAGCGATCATATAAGCATAATATGGCTAATAATATGAGTTAGATTGATAATAATAAGAATAATCAGTATAGTAATTGTCGTTCTATCGATCATATAAGCATAATTTGGCTAATAATATGAGTTAGATTGATAATAATAACAGTAATAAGTATAGTAATTATCGTTCTACCGATCATAAATAAGCATAATATGGTTAATAATATGAGTTAGATTGATAACAGGGAGTGTAATAAGAATAGTAATTGTCGTTCTGTGGATCATATAAGCATAATATGGCTAATAATATGAGTTAGATTGATAATAATAAGAGTAATGGGTATAGTAAATGTAGTTCTATCGATCATATAAGCATAATATGGCCAATAATATGAGTTAGATTGATAATAATAAGAGTAATAAGTGTAGTAATTGTCGTCCTATCGATCATATAAGCATAATATGGCCAATAATATGAGTTAGATTGATAATAATAAGAGTAATGAGTATAGTAATTGTCGTTCTATCGATCATATAAGCATAATATGGCTAATAATATGAGTTAGATTGATAATAATATGAGTAATAGGTATAGTAATTATCGTTCTACCGATCATATAAGCATAATATGGTTCATAATATGAGTTAGATTGATAATAATAAGAGTAATACGTATAGTAATTGTCGTTCTATCGATCATATAAGCATTATATGGCTAATAATATGAGTTAGATTGATAATAATAAGAGTAATGAGTATAGTAATTGTCGCTCTATCGATCATATCTGCATAATATGGTTAATAATATGAGTTAGATTGATAATAGTGAGTGTAATAAGTATAGTAATGTCGTTCGGTCGATCATATAAGCATAATATGGCTAATAATATGAGTTAGATTGATAATAATAAGAGTAATAAGTATCGTAATTGTCGTTCTATCGATCAAATAAGCATAATTTGGCTAATAATATGAGTTAGATTGATAATAATAACAGTAATAAGTATAGTAATTATCGTTCTACCGATCATATAAGCATAATATGGTTAATAATATGAGTTAGATTGATAACAGGGAGTGTAATAAGAATAGTAATTGTCGTTCCGTGGATCATATAAGCATAATATGGCTAATAATATGAGTTAGATTGATAATAATAAGAGTAATAAGTATAGTAAATGTAGTTCTATCGATCATATAAGCATAATATGGCCAATAATATGAGTTAGATTGATAATAATAAGAGTAATAAGTGTAGTAATTGTCGTCTTATCGATCATATAAGCATAATATGGCCAATAATATGAGTTAGATTGATAATAATAAGAGTAATGAGTATAGTAATTGTCGTTCTATTGATCATATAAGCATAATATGGCTAATAATATGAGTTAGATTGATAATAATATGAGTAATAAGTATGGTAATTATCGTTCTACCGATCATATAAGCATAATATGGTTAATAATATGAGTTAGATTGATAATAGTGAGTGTAATAAGTATAGTAATTGTCGTTCTGTCGATCATATAAGCTTAATATGGCTAATAATATGAGTTAGATTGATAATAATAAGAGTAATAAGTATAGTAATTGTCGTTCTATCGACCACATAAGCATATTATGGCTAATAATATGAGTTAGATTGATAATAATAAGAGTAATAAGTGTAGTAATTGTCGTCTTATCGATCATATAAGCATAATATGGCCAATAATATGAGTTAGATTGATAATAATAAGAGTAATGAGTATAGTAATTGTCGTTCTATTGATCATATAAGCATAATATGGCTAATAATATGAGTTAGATTGATAATAATATGAGTAATAAGTATGGTAATTATCGTTCTACCGATCATATAAGCATAATATGGTTAATAATATGAGTTAGATTGATAATAGTGAGTGTAATAAGTATAGTAATTGTCGTTCTGTCGATCATATAAGCTTAATATGGCTAATAATATGAGTTAGATTGATAATAA
The DNA here is from genome assembly GCF_050947335.1 of Megachile rotundata. Lineage (NCBI taxonomy): Eukaryota > Metazoa > Arthropoda > Insecta > Hymenoptera > Megachilidae > Megachile > Megachile rotundata. The sequence goes on from NW_027473781.1 coordinate 36,688, forward strand.
TAAGAGTAATAAGTATAGTAATTGTCGTTCTATCGACCACATAAGCATATTATGGCTAATAATATGAGTTAGATTGATAATAATAAGAGTAATGAGTATAGTAAATGTAGTTCTACCGATCATATAAGCATAATATGGCTAATAATATGAGTGAGATTGAGAATAATAAGAGTAATAAGTATAGTAAATGTCGTTCTATCGATCATATAAGCATAATATGGCTAATAATATGAGTTAGATTGATAATAATAAGAGAAATAAGAATAGCAATTGTCGTTCTATCGATCATATCTGCATAATATGGTTAATAATATGAGTTAGATTGATAATAGTGAGTGTAATAAGTATAGTAATTGTCGTTCTGTCGATCATATAAGCATAATATGGCTAATAATATGAGTTAGATTGATAATAATAAGAGTAATAAGAATAGTAATTGTCGTTCTGTCGATCATATAAGCATAATATGGCTAATAATATGAGTTAGATTGACAATAATAAGAATAATAAGTATAGTAGTTGTCGTTCTATCGATCTTATTAGCATAATATGGTTAATAATATGAGTTAGATTGATAATAATAAGAGTAATAAGTATAGTAATTGTCGTTCTATCGACCACATAAGCATA
>NW_027473781.1:37417-99813 GCF_050947335.1 Megachile rotundata
ATCGATCATATAAGCATAATATGGCTAATAATATGAGTTAGATTGATAATAGTGAGTGTAATAAGTATAGTAATTGTCGTTCCATCGATCATATAAGCATAATATGGGTAATAATATGAGTTAGATTGATAATAATAAGAGTAATGAGTATAGTAATTGTAGTTCTATCGATCATATAAGCATAACATGGCTAATAATATGAGTTAGATTGATAATAATAAGAGTAATAAGTATAGTACGTGTCGTTCTATCGATCATATCTGCATAATATGATTAATAATATGAGTTAGATTGATAATAGTGAGTGTAATAAGTATAGTAATTGTCGTTCTGTCGATCATATAAGCATAATATGGCTAATAATATGAGTTAGATTGATAATAATAAGAGTAATAAGTATAGTAATTGTAGTTCTATCGATCATATAAGCATAATATGGCTAATAATATGAGTTAGATTGATAATAATAAGAGTAATAAGTATAGTAATTGTCGTTCAATCGATGATTTAAGCATCATATGGTTAATAATATGAGTTAGATTGATGATAATAAGAGTAGTAAGTATAGTAATTGTCGTCCTATCGATCATATAAGAATAATATGGATAATAATATGAGTTAGATTGATAATAGTGAGTGTAATAAGTATAGTAATTGTAGTTCTATTGCTCATATAAGCATAATATGGAGAATAATATGAGTTAGATTGATAATAATAAGAATAATAAGTATAGCAAATGTCGTGCTATCGATCATATCTGCATAATATGCTTAATAATATGCGTTAGATTGTTAATAGTGGGTGTAATAAGTATAGTAATTGTCGTTCTATGGATCATATTAGCATAATATGGTTAATAATATGAGTTAGGTTGATAATAATAAGAGTAATAAGTATAGTAAATGTCGTGCTATCGATCATTTAAGCATAATATGGCTAATAATATGAGTTAGATTGAAAATAATAAGAGTAGTTAGAATAGTGAATGTCGTGCTATCGGTCATATCTGCATAATATGGTTAATAATATGAGTTAGATTGATAATAGTGAGTGTAATAAGTATAGTAATTGTCGTTCTATCGATCATTTAAGCATAATATGGCTATTAATATGAGTTAGGTTGATAAAAATAAGAATAATAAGTATAGTAATTGTCGTTCTATCGATCATATAAGCATAATATGGGTAATAATATTAGTTAGATTGATAATAATAAGAGTAATAAGTATAGTAAATGTCGTGCTATCGATCATTTAAGCATAATATGGCTAATAATATGAGTTAGATTGATAATAATAAGAGTAATGAGTATAGTAATTGTAGTTCTATCGATCATATCTGCATAATATGGATAATAATATGAGTTAGATTGATAATAGTGAGTGTAATAAGTATAGTAATTGTAGTTCTATCGATCATATAAGCATCATATGGTTAATAATATGAGTTAGATTGATGATAATAAGAGTAATAAGTATAGTAATTGTCGCCCTATCGATCATATAAGCATAATATGGCTAATAATATGGGTTAGATTGATAATAGTGAGTGTAATAAGTATAGTAATTGTCGTTCCATCGATCATATAAGCATAATATGGGTAATAATATGAGTTAGATTGATAATAATAAGAGTACTGAGTACAGTAATTGTCGTTCTATCGATCGTATAAGCATAATATCGCTAATAATATGAGTTAGGCTGATAATAATAAGAGTAACAAGTATAGTGAATGTCGTGCTATCGATCATATCTGCATAATACGGTTAATAATATGAGTTAGATTGATAATAGTGAGTGTAATGAGTATAGTGATTGTAGTTCTATCGATCATATAAGCATCATATGGTTAATAATATGAGTTAGATTGATGATAATAAGAGTAATAAGTATAGTAATTGTCGTCCTATCGATCATATAAGCATAATATGGCTAATAATATGAGTTAGATTGATAATAGTGAGTGTAATAAGTATAGTAATTGTCGTTCCATCGATCATATAAGCATAATATGGGTAATCATATGAGTTAGATTGATAATATTAAGAGTAATGAGTATAGTAATTGTAGTTCTATCGATCATATAAGCATAACATGGCTAATAATATGAGTTAGATTGATAATAATATGAGTCATAAGTATAGTACGTGTCGTTCTATCGATCATATCTGCATAATATGATTAATAATATGAGTTAGATTGATAATAGTGAGTGTAATAAGTATAGTAATTGTCGTTCTGTCGATCATATAAGCATAATATGGCTAATAATATGAGTTAGATTGATAATAATAAGAGTAATAAGTATAGTAATTGTAGTTCTATCGATCATATAAGCATAATATGGCTAATAATATGAGTTAGATTGATAATAATAAGAGTAATAAGTATAGTAATTGTCGTTCTATCGATGATTTAAGCATAATATGGCTAATAATATGAGTTAGATTGACAACAATAAGAGTAGTAAGTATAGTGAATGTCTTGCTATCGATCATATCTGCATAATATGGTTAATAATATGAGTTAGATTGATAATAGTGAGTGTAATAAGTATAGTAATTGTAGTTCTATTGCTCATATAAGCATAATATGGAGAATAATATGCGTTAGATTGATAATAATAAGAATAATAAGTATAGCAAATGTCGTGCTATCGATCATATCTGCATAATATGCTTAATAATATGCGTTAGATTGATAATAGTGGGTGTAATAAGTATAGTAATTGTCGTTCTATGGATCATATTAGCATAATATGGCTAATAATATGAGTTAGATTGATAATACTAAGAGTAGTGGGTATAGTAATTCTCGTTCTATCGATCATATAAGCATAATATGGCTAATAATATGAGTTAGATTGATAATAATAAGAGTAATGAGTATAGTAATTGTAGTTCTATCGATCATATAAGCATAATGTGGCTAATAATATGAGTTAGATTGATAATAATAAAAGTAATAGGTATAGTAATTGTCGTTCTATCGATCATATAAGCATAATATGGCTAATAATATGAGAGGCTGATAATAATAAGAGTAAAAAGTATAGTAATTGTCGTTCTATCGATCGTATAAGCATAATATGGCTAATAATATGAGTTAGATTGTTAAAAATAAGAATAATAAGTATAGTAATTGTCGTTCTATCGATCACATATGCATAATATGGCTAATAATATGAGTTATATTGATAATAATAAGAGTAATAAGTACTGTAATAGTCGTCCTATCGATAAAATCTGCATAATATGGTTAATAATATGAGTTAGATTGACAATAATAAGAGTAATAAGTACAGAAATTGTCGATCTATCGATCATATAAGCACAATATGGCTAATAATATGAGTTAGATTGATAATAATAAGAGTAATGAGTATAGTAATTGTAGTTCTATCGATCATATCTGCATAATATGGTTAATAATATGAGTTAGATTGATAACAGTGAGTGTAATAAGTATAGTAATTGTCGTTCTGTCGATCATATAAGCATAATATGGCTAATAATATGAGTTAGATTGATAATAATAAGAGTAATAAGTATAGTAATTGTCGTTCCATCGATCATATAAGCATAATATGGGTAATAATATGAGTTAGATTGATAATAATAAGAGTAATGAGTATAGTAATTGTAGTTCTATCGATCATATAAGCATAACATGGCTAATAATATGAGTTAGATTGATAATAATAAGAGTAATAAGTATAGTACGTGTCGTTCTATCGATCATATCTGCATAATATGATTAATAATATGAGTTAGATTGATAATAGTGAGTGTAATAAGTATAGTAATTGTCGTTCTGTCGATCATATAAGCATAATATGGCTAATAATATGAGTTAGATTGATAATAATAAGAGTAATAAGTATAGTAATTGTAGTTCTATCGATCATATAAGCATAATATGGCTAATAATATGAGTTAGATTGATAATAATAAGAGTAATAAGTATAGTAATTGTCGTTCTATCGATGATTTAAGCATCATATGGTTAATAATATGAGTTAGATTGATGATAATAAGAGTAGTAAGTATAGTAATTGTCGTCCTATCGATCATATAAGCATAATATGAATAATAATATGAGTTAGATTGATAATAGTGAGTGCAATAAGTATACTAATTGTAGTTCTATTGCTCATATAAGCATAATATGGAGAATAATATGAGTTAGATTGATAATAATAAGAATAATAAGTATAGCAAATGTCGTGCTATCGATCATATCTGCATAATATGCTTAATAATATGCGTTAGATTGATAATAGTGGGTGTAATAAGTATAGTAATTGTCGTTCTATGGATCATATTAGCATAATATGGTTAATAATATGAGTTAGGTTGATAATAATAAGAGTAATAAGTGTAGTAAATGTCGTGCTATCGATCATTTAAGCATAATATGGCTAATAATATGAGTTAGATTGAAAATAATAAGAGTAGTTAGTATAGTGAATGTCGTGCTATCGGTCATATCTGCATAATATGGTTAATAATATGAGTTAGATTGATAATAGTGAGTGTAATAAGTATAGTAATTGTCGTTCTATCGATCATTTAAGCATAATATGGCTATTAATATGAGTTAGGTTGATAAAAATAAGAATAATAAGTATAGTAATTGTCGTTCTATCGATCATATAAGCATAATATGGCTAATAATATGAGTTAGATTGATAATAATAAGAGTAATAAGTATAGTAAATGTCGTGCTATCGATCATTTAAGCATAATATGGCTAATAATATGAGTTAGATTGATAATAATAAGAGTAATGAGTATGGTAATTGTCGTCCTATCGATCATATCTGCATAATATGGTTAATAATATTTGTTTGATTGACAATAGTAAGAGTGATAGGTATAGTAATTGTCGTTCTATCGATCACATATGCATAATATGGCTAATAATATGAGTTATATTGATAATAATAAGAGTAATAAGAATAGTAATTGTCGTTCTATCGATCATTTAAGCATAATATGGCTAATAATATGAGTTAGATTGACAATAATAAGAGTAGTAAGTATAGTGAGTGTCGTGCTATCGATCATATCTGCATAATATGGTTAATAATATGAGTTAGATTGATAATAGTGAGTGTAATAAGTATAGTAATTGTAGTTCTACCGATCATATAAGCATAATATGGCTAATAATATGAGTTAGATTGATAATAATAAGAGTAATAAGTATAGTAATTGTCGTTCTATCGATCATATAAGCATAATATGGTAAATAATATGAGTTAGGCTGATAATAATAAGAGTAATAAGTATAGTAATTGTCGTTCTATCGATCATTTAAGCATAATATGGCTAATAATATGAGTTAGATTGATAATAATAAGAGTAGTAAGTATAGTGAATGTCGTGCTATCGATCATATCTGCATAATATGGTTAATAATATGAGTTAGATTGATAATAGTGAGTGTAATGAGTATAGTGATTGTAGTTCTATTGCTCATATAAGTATAATATGGCTAATAATATGAGTTAGATTGATAATAATAAGAGTAATAGGTATAGTAATTGTCGTTCTATCGATGATTTAAGCATAATATGGCTAATAATATGAGTTAGATTGATAATAATAAGAGTAGCAAGTATAGTAATTGTCGTCCTATCGATCATATCCGCATAATATGGTTAATAATATGAGTTAGATTGATAACAGTGAGTGTAATAAGTATAGTAATTGTAGTTCTATCGATCATATAAGCATCATATGGTTAATAATATGAGTTAGATTGATGATAATAAGAGTAATAAGTATAGTAATTGTCGTCCTATCGATCATATAAGCATAATATGGCTAATAATATGAGTTAGATTGATAATAGTGAGTGTAATAAGTATAGTAATTGTCGTTCCATCGATCATATAAGCATAATATGGGTAATAATATGAGTTAGATTGATAATAATAAGAGTAATGAGTATAGTAATTGTAGTTCTATCGATCATATAAGCATAACATGGCTAATAATATGAGTTAGATTGATAATAATAAGAGTAATAAGTATAGTACGTGTCGTTCTATCGATCATATCTGCATAATATGATTAATAATATGAGTTAGATTGATAATAGTGAGTGTAATAAGTATAGTAATTGTCGTTCTGTCGATCATATAAGCATAATATGGCTAATAATATGAGTTAGATTGATAATAATAAGAGTAATAAGTATAGTAATTGTAGTTCTATCGATCATATAAGCATAATATGGCTAATAATATGAGTTAGATTGATAATAATAAGAGTAATAAGTATAGTAATTGTCGTTCTATCGATGATTTAAGCATCATATGGTTAATAATATGAGTTAGATTGATGATAATAAGAGTAGCAAGTATAGTAATTGTCGTCATATCGATCATATCTGCATAATATGGTTAATAATATGAGTTAGATTGATAACAGTGAGTGTAATAAGTATAGTAATTGTCGTTCTGTCGATCATATAAGCATAATATGGCTAATAATATGAGTTAGATTGATAATAATAAGAGTAATAAGTATAGTAATTGTAGTTCTATCGATCATATAAGCATAATATGGCTAATAATATGAGTTAGATTGATAATAATAAGAGTAATAAGTATAGTAATTGTCGTTCAATCGATGATTTAAGCATCATATGGTTAATAATATGAGTTAGATTGATGATAATAAGAGTAGTAAGTATAGTAATTGTCGTCCTATCGATCATATAAGCATAATATGGATAATAATATGAGTTAGATTGATAATAGTGAGTGTAATAAGTATAGTAATTGTAGTTCTATTGCTCATATAAGCATAGTATGGAGAATAATATGAGTTAGATTGATAATAATAAGAATAATAAGTATAGCAAATGTCGTGCTATCGATCATATCTGCATAATATGCTTAATAATATGCGTTAGATTGATAATAGTGAGTGTAATAAGTATAGTAATTGTCGTTCTATCGATCATTTAAGCATAATATGGCTATTAATATGAGTTAGGTTGATAAAAATAAGAATAATAAGTATAGTAATTGTCGTTCTATCGATCATATAAGCATAATATGGTAAATAATATGAGTTAGGCTGATAATAATAAGAGTAATAAGTATAGTAATTGTCGTTCTATCGATCATTTAAGCATAATATGGCTAATAATATGAGTTAGATTGATAATAATAAGAGTAGTAAGTATAGTGAATGTCGTGCTATCGATCATATCTGCATAATATGGTTAATAATATGAGTTAGATTGATAATAGTGAGTGTAATGAGTATAGTGATTGTAGTTCTATTGCTCATATAAGTATAATATGGCTAATAATATGAGTTAGATTGATAATAATAAGAGTAATAGGTATAGTAATTGTCGTTCTATCGATGATTTAAGCATAATATGGCTAATAATATGAGTTAGATTGATAATAATAAGAGTAGCAAGTATAGTAATTGTCGTCCTATCGATCATATCTGCATAATATGGTTAATAATATGAGTTAGATTGATAACAGTGAGTGTAATAAGTATAGTAATTGTAGTTCTATCGATCATATAAGCATCATATGGTTAATAATATGAGTTAGATTGATGATAATAAGAGTAATAAGTATAGTAATTGTCGTCCTATCGATCATATAAGCATAATATGGCTAATAATATGAGTTAGATTGATAATAGTGAGTGTAATAAGTATAGTAATTGTCGTTCCATCGATCATATAAGCATAATATGGGTAATAATATGAGTTAGATTGATAATAATAAGAGTAATGAGTATAGTAATTGTAGTTCTATCGATCATATAAGCATAACATGGCTAATAATATGAGTTAGATTGATAATAATAAGAGTAATAAGTATAGTACGTGTCGTTCTATCGATCATATCTGCATAATATGATTAATAATATGAGTTAGATTGATAATAGTGAGTGTAATAAGTATAGTAATTGTCGTTCTGTCGATCATATAAGCATAATATGGCTAATAATATGAGTTAGATTGATAATAATAAGAGTAATAAGTATAGTAATTGTAGTTCTATCGATCATATAAGCATAATATGGCTAATAATATGAGTTAGATTGATAATAATAAGAGTAATAAGTATAGTAATTGTCGTTCTATCGATGATTTAAGCATCATATGGTTAATAATATGAGTTAGATTGATGATAATAAGAGTAGCAAGTATAGTAATTGTCGTCATATCGATCATATCTGCATAATATGGTTAATAATATGAGTTAGATTGATAACAGTGAGTGTAATAAGTATAGTAATTGTAGTTCTATCGATCATATAAGCATCATATGGTTAATAATATGAGTTAGATTGATAATAATAAGAGTAATAAGTATAGTACGTGTCGTTCTATCGATCATATCTGCATAATATGATTAATAATATGAGTTAGATTGATAATAGTGAGTGTAATAAGTATAGTAATTGTCGTTCTGTCGATCATATAAGCATAATATGGCTAATAATATGAGTTAGATTGATAATAATAAGAGTAATAAGTATAGTAATTGTAGTTCTATCGATCATATAAGCATAATATGGCTAATAATATGAGTTAGATTGATAATAATAAGAGTAATAAGTATAGTAATTGTCGTTCAATCGATGATTTAAGCATCATATGGTTAATAATATGAGTTAGATTGATGATAATAAGAGTAGTAAGTATAGTAATTGTCGTCCTATCGATCATATAAGCATAATATGGATAATAATATGAGTTAGATTGATAATAGTGAGTGTAATAAGTATAGTAATTGTAGTTCTATTGCTCATATAAGCATAGTATGGAGAATAATATGAGTTAGATTGATAATAATAAGAATAATAAGTATAGCAAATGTCGTGCTATCGATCATATCTGCATAATATGCTTAATAATATGCGTTAGATTGATAATAGTGAGTGTAATAAGTATAGTAATTGTCGTTCTATCGATCATTTAAGCATAATATGGCTATTAATATGAGTTAGGTTGATAAAAATAAGAATAATAAGTATAGTAATTGTCGTTCTATCGATCATATAAGCATAATATGGGTAATAATATGAGTTAGATTGATAATAATAAGAGTAATAAGTATAGTAAATGTCGTGCTATCGATCATTTAAGCATAATATGGCTAATAATATGAGTTAGATTGATAATAATAAGAGTAATGAGTATAGTAATTGTAGTTCTATCGATCATATCTGCATAATATGGATAATAATATGAGTTAGATTGATAATAGTGAGTGTAATAAGTATAGTAATTGTAGTTCTATCGATCATATAAGCATCATATGGTTAATAATATGAGTTAGATTGATGATAATAAGAGTAATAAGTATAGTAATTGTCGTCCTATCGATCATATAAGCATAATATGGCTAATAATATGAGTTAGATTGATAATAGTGAGTGTAATAAGTATAGTAATTGTCGTTCCATCGATCATATAAGCATAATATGGGTAATAATATGAGTTAGATTGATAATAATAAGAGTAATGAGTATAGTAATTGTAGTTCTATCGATCATATAAGCATAACATGGCTAATAATATGAGTTAGATTGATAATAATAAGAGTAATAAGTATAGTACGTGTCGTTCTATCGATCATATCTGCATAATATGATTAATAATATGAGTTAGATTGATAATAGTGAGTGTAATAAGTATAGTAATTGTCGTTCTGTCGATCATATAAGCATAATATGGCTAATAATATGAGTTAGATTGATAATAATAAGAGTAATAAGTATAGTAATTGTAGTTCTATCGATCATATAAGCATAATATGGCTAATAATATGAGTTAGATTGATAATAATAAGAGTAATAAGTATAGTAATTGTCGTTCTATCGATGATTTAAGCATCATTTGGTTAATAATATGAGTTAGATTGATGATAATAAGAGTAGTAAGTATAGTAATTGTCGTCCTATCGATCATATAAGCATAATATGAATAATAATATGAGTTAGATTGATAATAGTGAGTGTAATAAGTATACTAATTGTAGTTCTATTGCTCATATAAGCATAATATGGAGAATAATATGAGTTAGATTGATAATAATAAGAATAATAAGTATAGCAAATGTCGTGCTATCGATCATATCTGCATAATATGCTTAATAATATGCGTTAGATTGATAATAGTGGGTGTAATAAGTATAGTAATTGTCGTTCTATGGATCATATTAGCATAATATGGTTAATAATATGAGTTAGGTTGATAATAATAAGAGTAATAAGTGTAGTAAATGTCGTGCTATCGATCATTTAAGCATAATATGGCTAATAATATGAGTTAGATTGAAAATAATAAGAGTAGTTAGTATAGTGAATGTCGTGCTATCGGTCATATCTGCATAATATGGTTAATAATATGAGTTAGATTGATAATAGTGAGTGTAATAAGTATAGTAATTGTCGTTCTATCGATCATTTAAGCATAATATGGCTATTAATATGAGTTAGGTTGATAAAAATAAGAATAATAAGTATAGTAATTGTCGTTCTATCGATCATATAAGCATAATATGGCTAATAATATGAGTTAGGTTGATAATAATAAGAGTAATAAGTATAGTAAATGTCGTGCTATCGATCATTTAAGCATAATATGGCTAATAATATGAGTTAGATTGATAATAATAAGAGTAATGAGTATAGTAATTGTCGTCCTATCGATCATATCTGCATAATATGGTTAATAATATTTGTTTGATTGACAATAATAAGAGTCATAAGTATAGTAATTGTCGTTCTATCGATCACATATGCATAATATGGCTAATAATATGAGTTATATTGATAATAATAAGAGTAATAAGAATAGTAATTGTCGTTCTATCGATCATTTAAGCATAATATGGCTAATAATATGAGTTAGATTGACAATAATAAGAGTAGTAAGTATAGTGAGTGTCGTGCTATCGATCATATCTGCATAATATGGTTAATAATATGAGTTAGATTGATAATAGTGAGTGTAATAAGTATAGTAATTGTAGTTCTACCGATCATATAAGCATAATATGGCTAATAATATGAGTTAGATTGATAATAATAAGAGTAATAAGTATAGTAATTGTCGTTCTATCGATCATATAAGCATAATATGGTTAATAATATGAGTTAGGCTGATAATAATAAGAGTAATAAGTATAGTAATTGTCGTTCTATCGATCATTTAAGCATAATATGGCTAATAATATGAGTTAGATTGATAATAATAAGAGTAGTAAGTATAGTGAATGTCGTGCTATCGATCATATCTGCATAATATGGTTAATAATATGAGTTAGATTGATAATAGTGAGTGTAATGAGTATAGTGATTGTAGTTCTATTGCTCATATAAGTATAATATGGCTAATAATATGAGTTAGATTGATAATAATAAGAGTAATAAGTATAGTACGTGTCGTTCTATCGATCATATCTGCATAATATGATTAATAATATGAGTTAGATTGATAATAGTGAGTATAATAAGTATAGTAATTGTCGTTCTGTCGATCATATAAGCATAATATGGCTAATAATATGAGTTAGATTGATAATAATAAGAGTAATAAGTATAGTACGTGTCGTTCTATCGATCATATCTGCATAATATGATTAATAATATGAGTTAGATTGATAATAGTGAGTGTAATAAGTATAGTAATTGTCGTTCTGTCGATCATATAAGCATAATATGGCTAATAATATGAGTTAGATTGATAATAATAAGAGTAATAAGTATAGTAATTGTAGTTCTATCGATCATATAAGCATAATATGGCTAATAATATGAGTTAGATTGATAATAATAAGAGTAATAAGTATAGTAATTGTCGTTCTATCGATGATTTAAGCATCATATGGTTAATAATATGAGTTAGATTGATGATAATAAGAGTAGCAAGTATAGTAATTGTCGTCATATCGATCATATCTGCATAATATGGTTAATAATATGAGTTAGATTGATAACAGTGAGTGTAATAAGTATAGTAATTGTAGTTCTATCGATCATATAAGCATCATATGGTTAATAATATGAGTTAGATTGATAATAATAAGAGTAATAAGTATAGTACGTGTCGTTCTATCGATCATATCTGCATAATATGATTAATAATATGAGTTAGATTGATAATAGTGAGTGTAATAAGTATAGTAATTGTCGTTCTGTCGATCATATAAGCATAATATGGCTAATAATATGAGTTAGATTGATAATAATAAGAGTAATAAGTATAGTAATTGTAGTTCTATCGATGATATAAGCATAATATGGCTAATAATATGAGTTAGATTGATAATAATAAGAATAATAAGTATAGTAATTGTCGATCTATCGATCACATGGGCATAATATGGCTAATAATATGAGTTAGATTGATAATAATAAGAGTAATAAGTATACCAATTGTCGTTCTATCGATCACATAAGCATAATATGGCTACTAATATGAGTTAGATTGATAGTAATGAGAGTAATAAGTATAGTAATTGTCGTCCTATCGATCATATCTGCATAATATGGTTAACAATATGAGTTAGATTGATAATAGTGTGTGTAATAAGTATAGTAATTGTCGTTCTATCGAACATATTTTCATAATATGGTTAATAATATGAGTTACATTGATAACAGTGAGTGTAATAGGTACAGTAATTGTCGTTCTATCGATCATATAAGCATAATATGGCAAATAATATGAGTTAGGTTGATAATAATAAGAGTAATAAGTATAGTAATTGTCGTTCTATCGATGATTTAAGCATCATATGGTTAATAATATGAGTTAGATTGATGATAATAAGAGTAGTAAGTATAGTAATTGTCGTCCTATCGATCATATAAGCATAATATGGATAATAATATGAGTTAGATTGATAATAGTGAGTGTAATAAGTATAGTAATTGTAGTTCTATTGCTCATATCTGCATAATATGGTTAACAATATGAGTTAGATTGATAATAGTGTGTGTAATAAGTATAGTAATTGTCGTTCTATCGAACATATTTTCATAATATGGTTAATAATATGAGTTACATTGATAACAGTGAGTGTAATAGGTACAGTAATTGTCGTTCTATCGATCATATAAGCATAATATGGCAAATAATATGAGTTAGGTTGATAATAATAAGAGTAATACGTATAGTAAATGTCGTGCTATCGATCATTTAAGCATAATATGGCTAATAATATGAGTTAGATTGAAAATAATAAGAGTAGTTAGTATAGTGAATGTCGTGCTATCGGTCATATCTGCATAATATGGTTAATAATATGAGTTAGATTGATAATAGTGAGTGCAATGAGTATAGTGATTGTAGTTCTATTGCTCATATAAGCATAATATGGCTAATAATATGAGTTAAATTGATAATAATAAGAGTAATAAGTACTGTAATAGTCGTCCTATCGATAAAATCTGCATAATATGGTCAATAATATGAGTTAGATTGTTAAAAATAAGAATAATAAGTATAGTAATTGTCGTTCTATCGATCATATAAGCATAATATGGCTAATAATATGAGTTAGATTGATAATAATAAGAGTAATAAGTATAGTAAATGTCGTGCTATCGATCATTTAAGCATAATATGGCTAATAATATGAGTTAGATTGATAATAATAAGAGTAATGAGTATAGTAATTGTAGTTCTATCGATCATATCTGCATAATATGGATAATAATATGAGTTAGATTGATAATAGTGAGTGTAATAAGTATAGTAATTGTAGTTCTATCGATCATATAAGCATCATATTGTTAATAATATGAGTTAGATTGATGATAATAAGAGTAATAAGTATAGTAATTGTCGCCCTATCGATCATATAAGCATAATATGGCTAATAATATGGGTTAGATTGATAATAGTGAGTGTAATAAGTATAGTAATTGTCGTTCCATCGATGATATAAGCATAATATGGGTAATAATATGAGTTAGATTGATAATAATAAGAGTAATGAGTATAGTAATTGTCGTCCTATCGATCATATCTGCATAATATGGTTAATAATATTTGTTTGATTGACAATAATAAGAGTGATAAGTATAGTAATTGTCGTTCTATCGATCACATATGCATAATATGGCTAATAATATGAGTTATATTGATAATAATAAGAGTAATAAGAATAGTAATTGTCGTTCTATCGATCATTTAAGCATAATATGGCTAATAATATGAGTTAGATTGACAATAATAAGAGTAGTAAGTATAGTGAGTGTCGTGCTATCGATCATATCTGCATAATATGGTTAATAATATGAGTTAGATTGATAATAGTGAGTGTAATAAGTATAGTAATTGTAGTTCTACCGATCATATAAGCATAATATGGCTAATAATATGAGTTAGATTGATAATAATAAGAGTAATAAGTATAGTAATTGTCGTTCTATCGATCATATAAGCATAATATGGTTAATAATATGAGTTAGGCTGATAATAATAAGAGTAATAAGTATAGTAATTGTCGTTCTATCGATCATTTAAGCATAATATGGCTAATAATATGAGTTAGATTGATAATAATAAGAGTAGTAAGTATAGTGAATGTCGTGCTATCGATCATATCTGCATAATATGGTTAATAATATGAGTTAGATTGATAATAGTGAGTGTAATGAGTATAGTGATTGTAGTTCTATTGCTCATATAAGTATAATATGGCTAATAATATGAGTTAGATTGATAATAATAAGATTAGCAAGTATAGTAATTGTCGTCCTATCGATCATATCTGCATAATATGGTTAATAATATGAGTTAGATTGATAACAGTGGGTGTAATAAGTATAGTAATTGTAGTTCTATCGATCATATAAGCATCATATGGTTAATAATATGAGTTAGATTGATGATAATAAGAGTAATAAGTATAGTAATTGTCGTCCTATCGATCATATAAGCATAATATGGCTAATAATATGAGTTAGATTGATAATAGTGAGTGTAATAAGTATAGTAATTGTCGTTCCATCGATCATATAAGCATAATATGGGTAATAATATGAGTTAGATTGATAATAATAAGAGTAATGAGTATAGTAATTGTAGTTCTATCGATCATATAAGCATAATATGGCTAATAATATGAGTTAGATTGATAATAATAAGAGTAATAAGTATAGTAATTGTCGTTCTATCGATGATTTAAGCATCATATGGTTAATAATATGAGTTAGATTGATGATAATAAGAGTAGCAAGTATAGTAATTGTCGTCCTATCGATCATATCTGCATAATATGGTTAATAATATGAGTTAGATTGATAACAGTGAGTGTAATAAGTATAGTAATTGTAGTTCTATCGATCATATAAGCATCATATGGTTAATAATATGAGTTAGATTGATAATAATAAGAGTAATAAGTATAGTACGTGTCGTTCTATCGATCATATCTGCATAATATGGCTAATAATATGAGTTAGATTGATAATAATAAGAATAATAAGTATAGTAATTGTCGATCTATCGATCACATAGACATAATATGGCTAATAATATGAGTTAGATTGATAATAATAAGAGTAGTAAGTATAGTAATTGTCGTTCTATCGATCACATAAGCATAATATGGCTAATAGTATGAGTTAGATTGATAATAATAAGAGTAATAAGTATTGTAATTGTCGTTCTATCGATCACATAAGCATAATATGGCTAATAATATGAGTTAGATTGATAATAATAAGAGTAATAAGTATAGCAATTGTCGTTCTATCGATCACATAAGCATATTATGGCTACTAATATGAGTTAGATTGATAGTAATGAGAGTAATAAGTATAGTAATTGTCGTCCTATCGATCATATCTGCATAATATGGTTAACAATATGAGTTAGATTGATAATAGTGTGTGTAATAAGTATAGTAATTGTCGTCCTAGCGATCATATAAGTATAATATGGTTAATAATAAGTGTTAATATGATAATAATAAGAGTAATAAGTATAGTAATTGTCGTTCTATCGAACATATTTTCATAATATGGTTAATAATATGAGTTACATTGATAACAGTGAGTGTAATAGGTACAGTAATTGTCGTTCTATCGATCATATAAGCATAATATGGCAAATAATATGAGTTAGGTTGATAATAATAAGAGTAATAAGTATAGTAATTGTCGTTCTATCCATGATTTAAGCATCATATGGTTAATAATATGAGTTAGATTGATGATAATAAGAGTAGTAAGTATAGTAATTGTCGTCCTATCGATCATATAAGCATAATATGGATAATAATATGAGTTAGATTGATAATAGTGAGTGTAATAAGTATAGTAATTGTAGTTCTATTGCTCATATAAGCATAATATGGAGAATAATATGAGTTAGATTGATAATAATAAGAATAATAAGTATAGCAAATGTCGTGCTATCGATCATATCTGCATAATATGCTTAATAATATGCGTTAGATTGATAATAGTGGGTGTAATAAGTATAGTAATTGTCGTTCTATGGATCATATTAGCATAATATGGTTTATAATATGAGTTAGGTTGATAATAATAAGAGTAATACGTATAGTAAATGTCGTGCTATCGATCATTTAAGCATAATATGGCTAATAATATGAGTTAGATTGAAAATAATAAGAGTAGTTAGTATAGTGAATGTCGTGCTATCGGTCATATCTGCATAATATGGTTAATAATATGAGTTAGATTGATAATAGTGAGTGTAATGAGTATAGTGATTGTAGTTCTATTGCTCATATAAGCATAATATGGCTAATAATATGAGTTAAATTGATAATAATAAGAGTAATAAGTACTGTAATAGTCGTCCTATCGATAAAATCTGCATAATATGGTCAATAATATGAGTTAGATTGTTAAAAATAAGAATAATAAGTATAGTAATTGTCGTTGTATCGATCATATAAGCATAATATGGCTAATAATATGAGTTAGATTGATAATAATAAGAGTAATAAGTATAGTAAATGTCGTGCTATCGATCATTTAAGCATAATATGGCTAATAATATGAGTTAGATTGATAATAATAAGAGTAATGAGTATAGTAATTGTAGTTCTATCGATCATATCTGCATAATATGGATAATAATATGAGTTAGATTGATAATAGTGAGTGTAATAAGTATAGTAATTGTAGTTCTATCGATCATATAAGCATCATATTGTTAATAATATGAGTTAGATTGATGATAATAAGAGTAATAAGTATAGTAATTGTCGCCCTATCGATCATATAAGCATAATATGGCTAATAATATGGGTTAGATTGATAATAGTGAGTGTAATAAGTATAGTAATTGTCGTTCCATCGATGATATAAGCATAATATGGGTAATAATATGAGTTAGATTGATAATAATAAGAGTAATGAGTATAGTAATTGTCGTCCTATCGATCATATCTGCATAATATGGTTAATAATATTTGTTTGATTGACAATAATAAGAGTGATAAGTATAGTAATTGTCGTTCTATCGATCACATATGCATAATATGGCTAATAATATGAGTTATATTGATAATAATAAGAGTAATAAGAATAGTAATTGTCGTTCTATCGATCATTTAAGCATAATATGGCTAATAATATGAGTTAGATTGACAATAATAAGAGTAGTAAGTATAGTGAGTGTCGTGCTATCGATCATATCTGCATAATATGGTTAATAATATGAGTTAGATTGATAATAGTGAGTGTAATAAGTATAGTAATTGTAGTTCTACCGATCATATAAGCATAATATGGCTAATAATATGAGTTAGATTGATAATAATAAGAGTAATAAGTATAGTAATTGTCGTTCTATCGATCATATAAGCATAGTATGGTTAATAATATGAGTTAGGCTGATAATAATAAGAGTAATAAGTATAGTAATTGTCGTTCTATCGATCATTTAAGCATAATATGGCTAATAATATGAGTTAGATTGATAATAATAAGAGTAGTAAGTATAGTGAATGTCGTGCTATCGATCATATCTGCATAATATGGTTAATAATATGAGTTAGATTGATAATAGTGAGTGTAATGAGTATAGTGATTGTAGTTCTATTGCTCATATAAGTATAATATGGCTAATAATATGAGTTAGATTGATAATAATAAGAGTAGCAAGTATAGTAATTGTCGTCCTATCGATCATATCTGCATAATATGGTTAATAATATGAGTTAGATTGATAACAGTGGGTGTAATAAGTATAGTAATTGTAGTTCTATCGATCATATAAGCATCATGTGGTTAATAATATGAGTTAGATTGATGATAATAAGAGTAATAAGTATAGTAATTGTCGTCCTATCGATCATATAAGCATAATATGGCTAATAATATGAGTTAGATTGATAATAGTGAGTGTAATAAGTATAGTAATTGTCGTTCCATCGATCATATAAGCATAATATGGGTAATAATATGAGTTAGATTGATAATAATAAGAGTAATGAGTATAGTAATTGTAGTTCTATCGATCATATAAGCATAACATGGCTAATAATATGAGTTAGATTGATAATAATAAGAGTAATAAGTATAGTACGTGTCGTTCTATCGATCATATCTGCATAATATGATTAATAATATGAGTTAGATTGATAATAGTGAGTGTAATAAGTATAGTAATTGTCGTTCTGTCGATCATATAAACATAATATGGCTAATAATATGAGTTAGATTGATAATAATAAGAGTAATAAGTATAGTAATTGTAGTTCTATCGATCATATAAGCATAATATGGCTAATAATATGAGTTAGATTGATAATAATAAGAGTAATAAGTATAGTACGTGTCGTTCTATCGATCATATCTGCATAATATGATTAATAATATGAGTTAGATTGATAATAGTGAGTGTAATAAGTATAGTAATTGTCGTTCTGTCGATCATATAAGCATAATATGGCTAATAATATGAGTTAGATTGATAATAATAAGAGTAATAAGTATAGTAATTGTAGTTCTATCGATGATATAAGCATAATATGGCTAATAATATGAGTTAGATTGATAATAATAAGAATAATAAGTATAGTAATTGTCGATCTATCGATCACATAGACATAATATGGCTAATAATATGAGTTAGATTGATAATAATAAGAGTAGTAAGTATAGTAATTGTCGTTCTATCGATCACATAAGCATAATATGGCTAATAGTATGAGTTAGATTGATAATAGTGAGTGTAATAAGTATAGTAATTGTAGTTCTATTGCTCATATAAGCATAATATGGAGAATAATATGAGTTAGATTGATAATAATAAGAATAATAAGTATAGCAAATGTCGTGCTATCGATCATATCTGCATAATATGCTTAATAATATGCGTTAGATTGATAATAGTGGGTGTAATAAGTATAGTAATTGTCGTTCTATGGATCATATTAGCATAATATGGTTTATAATATGAGTTAGGTTGATAATAATAAGAGTAATACGTATAGTAAATGTCGTGCTATCGATCATTTAAGCATAATATGGCTAATAATATGAGTTAGATTGAAAATAATAAGAGTAGTTAGTATAGTGAATGTCGTGCTATCGGTCATATCTGCATAATATGGTTAATAATATGAGTTAGATTGATAATAGTGAGTGTAATGAGTATAGTGATTGTAGTTCTATTGCTCATATAAGCATAATATGGCTAATAATATGAGTTAAATTGATAATAATAAGAGTAATAAGTACTGTAATAGTCGTCCTATCGATAAAATCTGCATAATATGGTCAATAATATGAGTTAGATTGTTAAAAATAAGAATAATAAGTATAGTAATTGTCGTTCTATCGATCATATAAGCATAATATGGCTAATAATATGAGTTAGATTGATAATAATAAGAGTAATAAGTATAGTAAATGTCGTGCTATCGATCATTTAAGCATAATATGGCTAATAATATGAGTTAGATTGATAATAATAAGAGTAATGAGTATAGTAATTGTAGTTCTATCGATCATATCTGCATAATATGGATAATAATATGAGTTAGATTGATAATAGTGAGTGTAATAAGTATAGTAATTGTAGTTCTATCGATCATATAAGCATCATATTGTTAATAATATGAGTTAGATTGATGATAATAAGAGTAATAAGTATAGTAATTGTCGCCCTATCGATCATATAAGCATAATATGGCTAATAATATGGGTTAGATTGATAATAGTGAGTGTAATAAGTATAGTAATTGTCGTTCCATCGATGATATAAGCATAATATGGGTAATAATATGAGTTAGATTGATAATAATAAGAGTAATGAGTATAGTAATTGTTGTCCTATCGATCATATCTGCATAATATGGTTAATAATATTTGTTTGATTGACAATAATAAGAGTGATAAGTATAGTAATTGTCGTTCTATCGATCACATATGCATAATATGGCTAATAATATGAGTTATATTGATAATAATAAGAGTAATAAGAATAGTAATTGTCGTTCTATCGATCATTTAAGCATAATATGGCTAATAATATGAGTTAGATTGACAATAATAAGAGTAGTAAGTATAGTGAGTGTCGTGCTATCGATCATATCTGCATAATATGGTTAATAATATGAGTTAGATTGATAATAGTGAGTGTAATAAGTATAGTAATTGTAGTTCTACCGATCATATAAGCATAATATGGCTAATAATATGAGTTAGATTGATAATAATAAGAGTAATAAGTATAGTAATTGTCGTTCTATCGATCATATAAGCATAGTATGGTTAATAATATGAGTTAGGCTGATAATAATAAGAGTAATAAGTATAGTAATTGTCGTTCTATCGATCATTTAAGCATAATATGGCTAATAATATGAGTTAGATTGATAATAATAAGAGTAGTAAGTATAGTGAATGTCGTGCTATCGATCATATCTGCATAATATGGTTAATAATATGAGTTAGATTGATAATAGTGAGTGTAATGAGTATAGTGATTGTAGTTCTATTGCTCATATAAGTATAATATGGCTAATAATATGAGTTAGATTGATAATAATAAGAGTAGCAAGTATAGTAATTGTCGTCCTATCGATCATATCTGCATAATATGGTTAATAATATGAGTTAGATTGATAACAGTGGGTGTAATAAGTATAGTAATTGTAGTTCTATCGATCATATAAGCATCATATGGTTAATAATATGAGTTAGATTGATGATAATAAGAGTAATAAGTATAGTAATTGTCGTCCTATCGATCATATAAGCATAATATGGCTAATAATATGAGTTAGATTGATAATAGTGAGTGTAATAAGTATAGTAATTGTCGTTCCATCGATCATATAAGCATAATATGGGTAATAATATGAGTTAGATTGATAATAATAAGAGTAATGAGTATAGTAATTGTAGTTCTATCGATCATATAAGCATAACATGGCTAATAATATGAGTTAGATTGATAATAATAAGAGTAATAAGTATAGTACGTGTCGTTCTATCGATCATATCTGCATAATATGATTAATAATATGAGTTAAATTGATAATAGTGAGTGTAATAAGTATAGTAATTGTCGTTCTGTCGATCATATAAACATAATATGGCTAATAATATGAGTTAGATTGATAATAATAAGAGTAATAAGTATAGTAATTGTAGTTCTATCGATCATATAAGCATAATATGGCTAATAATATGAGTTAGATTGATAATAATAAGAGTAATAAGTATAGTACGTGTCATTCTATCGATCATATCTGCATAATATGATTAATAATATGAGTTAGATTGATAATAGTGAGTGTAATAAGTATAGTAATTGTCGTTCTGTCGATCATATAAGCATAATATGGCTAATAATATGAGTTAGATTGATAATAATAAGAGTAATAAGTATAGTAATTGTAGTTCTATCGATGATATAAGCATAATATGGCTAATAATATGAGTTAGATTGATAATAATAAGAATAATAAGTATAGTAATTGTCGATCTATCGATCACATGGGCATAATATGGCTAATAATATGAGTTAGATTGATAATAATAAGAGTAGTAAGTATAGTAATTGTCGTTCTATCGATCACATAAGCATAATATGGCTAATAGTATGAGTTAGATTGATAATAATAAGAGTAATAAGTATTGTAATTGTCGTTCTATCGATCACATAAGCATAATATGGCTAATAATATGAGTTAGATTGATAATAATAAGAGTAATAAGTATAGCAATTGTCGTTCTATCGATCACATAAGCATAATATGGCTACTAATATGAGTTAGATTGATAGTAATGAGAGTAATGAGTATAGTAATTGTAGTTCTATCGATCATATCTGCATAATATGGATAATAATATGAGTTAGATTGATAATAGTGAGTGTAATAAGTATAGTAATTGTAGTTCTATCGATCATATAAGCATCATATTGTTAATAATATGAGTTAGATTGATGATAATAAGAGTAATAAGTATAGTAATTGTCGCCCTATCGATCATATAAGCATAATATGGCTAATAATATGGGTTAGATTGATAATAGTGAGTGTAATAAGTATAGTAATTGTCGTTCCATCGATGATATAAGCATAATATGGGTAATAATATGAGTTAGATTGATAATAATAAGAGTAATGAGTATAGTAATTGTCGTCCTATCGATCATATCTGCATAATATGGTTAATAATATTTGTTTGATTGACAATAATAAGAGTGATAAGTATAGTAATTGTCGTTCTATCGATCACATATGCATAATATGGCTAATAATATGAGTTATATTGATAATAATAAGAGTAATAAGAATAGTAATTGTCGTTCTATCGATCATTTAAGCATAATATGGCTAATAATATGAGTTAGATTGACAATAATAAGAGTAGTAAGTATAGTGAGTGTCGTGCTATCGATCATATCTGCATAATATGGTTAATAATATGAGTT
Organism: Megachile rotundata; assembly: GCF_050947335.1. NCBI lineage: Eukaryota > Metazoa > Arthropoda > Insecta > Hymenoptera > Megachilidae > Megachile > Megachile rotundata. The sequence continues at coordinate 60,363 of NW_027473781.1, forward strand.
AGATTGATAATAGTGAGTGTAATAAGTATAGTAATTGTAGTTCTACCGATCATATAAGCATAATATGGCTAATAATATGAGTTAGATTGATAATAATAAGAGTAATAAGTATAGTAATTGTCGTTCTATCGATCATATAAGCATAATATGGTTAATAATATGAGTTAGGCTGATAATAATAAGAGTAATAAGTATAGTAATTGTCGTTCTATCGATCATTTAAGCATAATATGGCTAATAATATGAGTTAGATTGATAATAATAAGAGTAGTAAGTATAGTGAATGTCGTGCTATCGATCATATCTGCATAATATGGTTAATAATATGAGTTAGATTGATAATAGTGAGTGTAATGAGTATAGTGATTGTAGTTCTATTGCTCATATAAGTATAATATGGCTAATAATATGAGTTAGATTGATAATAATAAGAGTAGCAAGTATAGTAATTGTCGTCCTATCGATCATATCTGCATAATATGGTTAATAATATGAGTTAGATTGATAACAGTGGGTGTAATAAGTATAGTAATTGTAGTTCTATCGATCATATAAGCATCATATGGTTAATAATATGAGTTAGATTGATGATAATAAGAGTAATAAGTATAGTAATTGTCGTCCTATCGATCATATAAGCATAATATGGCTAATAATATGAGTTAGATTGATAATAATAAGAGTAATAAGTATAGTACGTGTCGTTCTATCGATCATATCTGCATAATATGATTAATAATATGAGTTAGATTGATAATAGTGAGTGTAATAAGTATAGTAATTGTCGTTCTGTCGATCATATAAGCATAATATGGCTAATAATATGAGTTAGATTGATAATAATAAGAGTAATAAGTATAGTAATTGTAGTTCTATCGATGATATAAGCATAATATGGCTAATAATATGAGTTAGATTGATAATAATAAGAATAATAAGTATAGTAATTGTCGATCTATCGATCACATAGACATAATATGGCTAATAATATGAGTTAGATTGATAATAATAAGAGTAGTAAGTATAGTAATTGTCGTTCTATCGATCACATAAGCATAATATGGCTAATAGTATGAGTTAGATTGATAATAGTGAGTGTAATAAGTATAGTAATTGTAGTTCTATTGCTCATATAAGCATAATATGGAGAATAATATGAGTTAGATTGATAATAATAAGAATAATAAGTATAGCAAATGTCGTGCTATCGATCATATCTGCATAATATGCTTAATAATATGCGTTAGATTGATAATAGTGGGTGTAATAAGTATAGTAATTGTCGTTCTATGGATCATATTAGCATAATATGGTTTATAATATGAGTTAGGTTGATAATAATAAGAGTAATACGTATAGTAAATGTCGTGCTATCGATCATTTAAGCATAATATGGCTAATAATATGAGTTAGATTGAAAATAATAAGAGTAGTTAGTATAGTGAATGTCGTGCTATCGGTCATATCTGCATAATATGGTTAATAATATGAGTTAGATTGATAATAGTGAGTGTAATGAGTATAGTGATTGTAGTTCTATTGCTCATATAAGCATAATATGGCTAATAATATGAGTTAAATTGATAATAATAAGAGTAATAAGTACTGTAATAGTCGTCCTATCGATAAAATCTGCATAATATGGTCAATAATATGAGTTAGATTGTTAAAAATAAGAATAATAAGTATAGTAATTGTCGTTCTATCGATCATATAAGCATAATATGGCTAATAATATGAGTTAGATTGATAATAATAAGAGTAATAAGTATAGTAAATGTCGTGCTATCGATCATTTAAGCATAATATGGCTAATAATATGAGTTAGATTGATAATAATAAGAGTAATGAGTATAGTAATTGTAGTTCTATCGATCATATCTGCATAATATGGATAATAATATGAGTTAGATTGATAATAGTGAGTGTAATAAGTATAGTAATTGTAGTTCTATCGATCATATAAGCATCATATGGTTAATAATATGAGTTAGATTGATGATAATAAGAGTAATAAGTATAGTAATTGTCGCCCTATCGATCATATAAGCATAATATGGCTAATAATATGAGTTAGATTGATAATAGTGAGTGCAATAAGTATAGTAATTGTCGTTCCATCGATCATATAAGCATAATATGGGTAATAATATGAGTTAGATTGATAATAATAAGAGTAATGAGTATAGTAATTGTCGTCCTATCGATCATATCTGCATAATATGGTTAATAATATGAGTTTGATTGACAATAATAAGAGTGATAAGTATAGTAATTGTCGTCCTATCGATCACATATGCATAATATGGCTAATAATATGAGTTATATTGATAATAATAAGAGTAATAAGAATAGTAATTGTCGTTCTATCGATCATTTAAGCATAATATGGCTAATAATATGAGTTAGATTGACAATAATAAGAGTAGTAAGTATAGTGAATGTCGTGCTATCGATCATATCTGCATAATATGGTTAATACTATGAGTTAGATTGATAATAGTGAGTGTAATGAGTATAGTGATTGTAGTTCTATTGCTCATATAAGCATAATGTGGCTAGTAATATGAGTTAGATTGATAATAATAAGAGTAATAAGTATAGTAATTATCGTTCTACCGATCATATAAGCATAATATGGCTAATAATATGAGTTAGATTGATAATAATAAGAGTAATAGGTATAGTAATTGTCGTCCTATCGATCATATAAGCATAACATGGCAAATAATATGAGGTAGATTGATAATAATAAGAGTAATAAGTATAGTAATTGTAGTTCTATCGATCATATCTGCATAATATGGTTAATAATATGAGTTTGATTGACAATAATAAGAGTGATAAGTATAGTAATTGTCGTTCTATCGATCACATATGCATAATATGGCTGATAATATGAGTTATATTGATAATAATAAGAGTAATAAGAATAGTAATTGTCGTTCTATCGATCATATAAGCATAATATGGCTAATAATATGAGTTAGACTGATAATAATAAGAGTAATAAGTACTGTAATAGTCGTCCTATCGATAAAATCTGCATAATATGGTTAATAATATGAGTTAGATTGAAAATAATAAGAGTAGTAAGTATAGTACTTGTCGTCCTATCGATCATATCTGCATAATATGGTTAATAATATGAGTTAGATTGATAATAGTGAGTGTAATAAGTATAGTAATTGTAGTTCTATCGATCATATAAGCATCATATGGTTAATAATATGAGTTAGATTGATGATAATAAGAGTAATAAGTATAGTAATTGTCGCCCTATCGATCATATAAGCATAATATGGCTAATAATATGAGTTAGATTGATAATAGTGAGTGTAATAAGTATAGTAATTGTCGTTCCATCGATCATATAAGCATAATATGGGTAATAATATGAGTTAGATTGATAATAATAAGAGTAATGAGTATAGTAATTGTCGTCCTATCGATCATATCTGCATAATATGGTTAATAATATGAGTTTGATTGACAATAATAAGAGTGATAAGTATAGTAATTGTCGCTCTATCGATCGTATAAGCATAATATGGCTAATAATATGAGTTAGATTGATAATAATAAGAGTAATAAGTATAGTAATTGTAGTTCTATCGATCATATAAGCATAATATGGCTAATAATATGAGTTAAATTGATAATAATAAGAGTAATAAGTACTGTAATAGTCGTCCTATCGATAAAATCTGCATAATATGGTTAATAATATGACTTAGATTGTTAAAAATAAGAATAATAAGTATAGTAATTGTCGTTCTATCGATCATATAAGCATAGAATGGCTAATAATATGAGATAGGTTCATAATAATAAGAGTAATAAGTACAGAAATTGTCGATCTATCGATCATATAAGCATAATATGGCTAATAATATCAGTTAGATTGATAATAATAAGAGTAAAAAGTATAGTAATTGTCGTTCTATCGATCGTATAAGCATAATATGGCTAATAATATGAGTTAGATTGATAATAATAAGAGTAATAAGTATAGTAATTGTAGTTCTATCGTTCATATAAGCATAATATGGCTAATAATATGAGTTAGATTGATAATAATAAGAGTAATGAGTATAGTAATTGTCGTTCTATCGGTCATATAAGCATAATATGGCTAATAATATGAGTTAGATTGATAATAATAAGAGTAATAGGTATAGTAATTGTCGTCCTATCGATCATATCTGCATAATATGGTTAATAATATGAGTTTGATTGACAATAATAAGAGTGATAAGTATAGTAATTGTCGTTCCATCGATCACATATGCATAATATGGCTAATAATATGAGTTATATTGATAATAATAAGAGTAATAAGAATAGTAATTGTCGTTCTATCGATCATATAAGCATAATATGGCTAATAATATGAGTTAGACTAATAATAATAAGAGTAATAAGTACTGTAATAGTCGTCCTATCGATAAAATCTGCATAATATGGTTAATAATATGAGTTAGATTGTTAAAAATAAGAATAATAAGTATAGTAGTTGTCGTTCTATCGATCATATAAGCATAGAATGGCTAATAATATGAGATAGGTTCATAATAATAAGAGTAATAAGTACAGAAATTGTCGATCTATCGATCATATAAGCATAATATGGCTAATAGTATGAGTTAGATTGATAATAATAAGAGTAATGAGTATAGAAATTGTCGTTATATCGGTCATATAAGCATAATATGTGTAATAATATGAGTTAGATTGATAACAGTAAGAGTAATGAGTACAGTAATTGTCGTTCTATCGATCGTATAAGCATAATATGACTAATAATAAGAGTTATATTGATAATAATAAGAGTAATAAGTATAGTAATTGTTGTTCTATCGATCGTATAAGCATAATATGGCTAATAATATCAGTTAGATTGATAATAATAAGAGTAATAAGTATAGTAATTGTAGTTCTATCGATCATATAAGCATAATATGGCTAATAATATGAGATAGATTGATAATAATAAGAGTAATAAGTATAGTGATTATCGTTCTACCGATCATATAAGCATAATATGGCTAATAATATGAGTTAGACTGATAATAATAAGAGTAATAAGTACTGTAATAGTCGTCCTATCGATAAAATCTGCATAATATGGTTAATCATATGAGTTAGATTGTTAAAAATAAGAATAATAAGTATAGTAATTGTCGTTCTATCGATCATATAAGCATAGAATGGCTAATAATATGAGATAGGTTCATAATAATAAGACTAATAAGTACAGAAGTTGTCGATCTATCGATCATATAAGCATAATATGGCTAATAGTATGAGTTAGATTGATAATAATAAGAGTAATAAGTATAGTAATTGTCGTCCTATCGATCATATCTGCATAATATGGTTAATAATATGAGTTTGATTGACAATAATAAGAGTGATAAGTATAGTAATTGTCGTTCTATCGATCACATATGCATAATATGGCTAATAATATGAGTTATATTGATAATAATAAGAGTAATAAGAATAGCAATTGTCGTTCTATCGATCATATAAGCATAATACGGCTAATAATACGAGTTAGACTGATAATAATAAGAGTAATAAGTACTGTAATAGTCGTCCTATCGATAAAATCTGTATAATATGGTTAATAGTATGAGTTAGATTGTTAAAAATAAGAATAACAAGTATAGTAGTTGTCGTTCTATCGATCATATAAGCATAGAATGGCTAATAATTAGAGATAGGTTCATAATAATAAGAGTAATAAGTACAGAAATTGTCGATCTATCGATCATATAAGCATAATATGGCTAATAGTATGAGTTAGATTGATAATAATAAGAGTAATGAGTATAGAAATTGTCGTTATATCGGTCATATAAGCATAATATGCGTAATAATATGAGTTAGATTGATAATAGTAAGAGTAATGAGTACAGTAATTGTCGTTCTATCGATCGTATAAGCATAATATGACTAATAATATGAGTTATATTGATAATAATAAGAGTAATAAGTATAGTAATTGTTGTTCTATCGATCGTATAAGCATAATATGGCTAATAATATCAGTTAGATTGATAATAATAAGAGTAATAAGTATAGTAATTGTAGTTCTATCGATCACATAAGCATAATATGGCTAATAATATGAGTTAGATTGATAATAATAAGAGTAATAAGTATAGTAGTTGTAGTTCTATCGATCATATTAGCATATTGTGGCTAATAATATGAGTTAGATTGATAATAATATGAGTAATAAGTATAGTAATTATCGTTCTACCGATCATGTAAGCATAATATGGCTAATAATATGAGTTAGATTGACAATAATAAGAGTAGTAAGTATAGTACTTGTCGTCCTATCGATCATTTCTGCATAATATGGTTAATAATATGAGTTAGATTGATAATAGTGAGTGTTATAAGTATAGTAATTGTAGTTCTATCGATCATATAAGCATCACATGGTTAATAATATGAGTTAGATTGATGATAATATGAGTAATAAGTATAGTAATTGTCGCCCTATCGATCATATAAGCATAATATGGCTAATAATATGAGTTAGATTGATAATAGTGAGTGTAATAAGTATAGTAATTGTCGTTCCATCGATCATATAAGCATAATATGGGTAATAATATGAGTTAGATTGATAATAATAAGAGTAATGAGTATAGTAATTGTCGTCCTATCGATCATATCTGCATAATATGGTTAATAATATGAGTTTGATTGACAATAATAAGAGTGATAAGTACAGTAATTGTCGTTCTATCGATCACATATGCATAATATGGCTAATAATATGAGTTATATTGATAATAATAAGAGTAATAAGAATAGTAATTGTCGTTCTATCGATCATTTAAGCATAATATGGCTAATAATATGAGTTAGATTGACAATAATAAGAGTAGTAAGTATAGTGAATGTCGTGCTATCGATCATATCTGCATAATATGGTTAATAATATGAGTTAGATTGATAATAGTGAGTGTAATGAGTATAGTGATTGTAGTTCTATTGCTCATATAAGCATAATATGGCTAATAATATGAGTTAAATTGATAATAGTAAGAGTAATAAGTACTGTAATAGTCGTCCTATCGATAAAATCTGCATAATATGGTTAATAATATGAGTTAGATTGTTAAAAATAAGAATAATAAGTATAGTAATTGTCGTTCTATCGATCATATAAGCATAGAATGGCTAATAATATGAGATAGGTTCATAATAATAAGAGTAATAAGTACAGAAATTGTCGATCTATCGATCATATAAGCATAATATGGCTAATAATATGAGTTAGATTGATAATAATAAGAGTAATGAGTATAGTAATTGTCGTTCTATCGGTCATATAAGCATAATATTGCTAATAATATGAGTTAGATTGATAATAGTAAGAGTAATGAGTACAGTAATTGTCGCTCTATCGATCGTATAAGCATAATATGGCTAATAATATGAGTTAGACTGATAATAATAAGCGTAATAAGAATAGTAATTGTTGTTCTATCGATCGTATAAGCATAATATGGCTAATAATATCAGTTAGATTGATAATAATAAGAGTAATAAGTATAGTAATTGTAGTTCTATCGATCATATAAGCATAATATGGCTAATAATATGAGTTAGATTGATAATAATAAGAGTAAAAAGTATAGTAATTATCGTTCTACCGATCATATAAGCATAATATGGCTAATAATATGAGTTAGACTGATAATAATAAGAGTAATAGGTATAGTAATTGTCGTCCTATCGATCATATAAGCATAGAATGGCTAATAATATGAGATAGGTTCATAATAATAGGAGTAATAAGTACAGAAATTGTCGATCTATCGATCATATAAGCATATTATGGCTAATAATATGAGTTAGATTGATAATAGTAAGAGTAATGAGTGTAGTAATTGTCGTTCTATCGATCGTATAAGCATAATATGGCTAATAATATGAGTTAGATTGATAATAATAAGAGTAATAAGTATAGTAATTGTAGTTCTGTCGATCATATTAGCATAATGTGGCTAATAATATGAGTTAGATTGATAATAATAAGAGTAATAAGTATAGTAATTATCGTTCTACCGATCATGTAAGCATAATATGGCTAATAATATGAGTTAGATTGATAATAATAAGAGTAATAAGTATAGTCATTGTCGCTCTATCGATCATATAAGCATAATATGGCTAATAATATGAGTTATATTGATAATAATAAGAGTAATTAGTATAGTAATTATCGTTCTACCGATCATATAAGCATAATATGGCTAATAATATGAGTTAGATTGATAATAATAAGAGTAATAAGTATAGTAATTGTCGTCCTATCGATCATATCTGCATAATATGGTTAATAATATGAGTTTGATTGACAATAATAAGAGTGATATGTATAGTAATTGTCGTTCTATCGATCACATATGCATAATATGGCTAATAATATGAGTTATATTGATAATAATAAGAGTAATAAGAATAGTAATTGTCGTTCTATCGATCATATAAGCATAATATGGCTAATAATATGAGTTAGACTGATAATAATAAGAGTAATAAGTACTGTAATAGTCGTCCTATCGATAAAATCTGCATAATATGGTTAATAATATGAGTTAGATTGTTAAAAATAAGAATAATAAGTATAGTAGTTGTCGTTCTATCGATCATATAAGCATAGAATGGCTAATAATATGAGATAGGTTCATAATAATAAGAGTAATAAGTACAGAAATTGTCGATCTATCGATCATATAAGCATAATATGGCTAATAATATGCGTTAGATTGATAATAATACGAGTAATGAGTATAGTAATTGTCGTTCTATCGGTCATATAAGCATAATATGGCTAATAATATGAGTTAGATTGATAACAGTAAGAGTAATGAGTATAGTAATTGTCGTTCTATCGATTGTATAAGCATAATATGGCTAATAATATGAGTTAGATTGATAATAATAAGAGTAATAGGTATAGTAATTGTCGTTCTATCGATCACATAAGCATATTATGGCTAATAATATGAGTTAGATTGATAATAATAAGAGTAATGAGTACAGTAATTGTAGTTCTATCGATCATATTAGCATAATGTGGCTAATAATATGAGTTAGATTGATAATAATAAGAGTAATAAGTATAGTAATTATCGTTCTACCGATCATGTAAGCATAATATGGCTAATAATATGAGTTAGATTGATAATAATAAGAGTAATAAGTATAGTCATTGTCGCTCTATCGATCATATAAGCATAATATGGCTAATAATATGAGTTATATTGATAATAATAAGAGTAATTAGTATAGTAATTATTGTTCTACCGATCATATAAGCATAATATGGCTAATAATATGAGTTAGATTGATAATAATTAGAGTAATAAGCATAGTAATTGTCGTCCTATCGATCATATCTGCATAATATGGTTAATAATATGAGTTAGATTGTTAAAAATAAGAATAATAAGTATAGTAGTTGTCGTTCTATCGATCATATAAGCATAGAATGGCTAATAATATGAGATTGGTTCATAATAATAGGAGTAATAAGTATAGTAATTGTCGATCTATCGATCATATAAGCATAATATGGCTAATAATATGCGTTAGATTGATAATAATACGAGTAATGAGTATAGTAATTGTCGTTCTATCGGTCATATAAGCATAATATGGCTAATAATATGAGTTAGATTGATAACAGTAAGAGTAATGAGTATAGTAATTGTCGTTCTATCGATTGTATAAGCATAATATGGCTAATAATATGAGTTAGATTGATAATAATAAGAGTAATAAGTATAGTAATTGTCGTTCTATCGATCACATAAGCATATTATGGCTAATAATATGAGTTAGATTGATAATAATAAGAGTAATGAGTATAGTAATTGTCGTTCTAACGGTCATATAAGCATAATATGGCTAATAATATGAGTTAGATTGATAATAGTAAGAGTAATGAGTATAGTAATTGTCGTTCTATCGATCGTATAAGCATAATATGGCTAATAATATGAGTTAGATTGATAATAATAAGAGTAATAAGTATCGTAATTGTCGTTCTATCGATCACATAAGCATAATATGGCTAATAATATGAGTTAGATTGATAATAATAAGAGTAATAAGTATAGTAATTATAGTTCTATCGATCATATTAGCATAATGTGGCTAATAATATGAGTTAGATTGATAATAATAAGAGTAATAAGTATACTAATTATCGTTCTACCGATCATGTAAGCATAATATGGCTAATAATATGAGTTAGATTGATAATAATAAGAGTAATAAGTATAGTCATTGTCGCTCTATCGATCATATAAGCATAATATGGCTAATAATATGAGTTATATTGATAATAATAAGAGTAATTAGTATAGTAATTATCGTTCTACCGATCATATAAGCATAATATGGCTAATAATATGAGTTAGATTGATAATAATAAGAGTAATAAGCATAGTAATTGTCGTCCTATCGATCATATCTGCATAATATGGTTAATAATATGAGTTTGATTGACAATAATAAGAGTGATATGTATAGTAATTGTCGTTCTATCGATCATATAAGCATAACATGGCTAACAATATGAGGTAGATTGATAATAATAAGAGTAATAAGTATAGTAATTGTCGTCCTATCGATAAAATCTGCATAATATGGTTAATAATATGAGTTAGATTGTTAAAAATAAGAATAATAAGTATAGTAGCTGTCGTTCTATCGATCATATAAGCATAGAATGGCTAATAATATGAGATAGGTTCATAATAATAAGAGTAATAAGTACAGAAATTGTCGATCTATCGATCATATAAGCATAATATGGCTAATAATATGCGTTAGATTGATAATAATACGAGTAATGAGTATAGTAATTGTCGTTCTATCGGTCATATAAGCATAATATGGCTAATAATATGAGTAAGATTGATAACAGTAAGAGTAATGAGTATAGTAATTGTCGTTCTATCGATTGTATAAGCATAATATGGCTAATAATATGAGTTAGATTGATAATAATAAGAGTAATAAGTATAGTAATTGTCGTTCTATCGATCACATAAGCATATTATGGCTAATAATATGAGTTAGATTGATAATAATAAGAGTAATGAGTATAGTAATTGTAGTTCTATCGATCATATTAGCATAATGTGTCTAATAATATGAGTTAGACTGATAATAATAAGAGTAATAAGTATAGTAATTATCGTTCTACCGATCATGTAAGCATAATATGGCTAATAATATGAGTTAGATTGATAATAATAAGAGTAATAAGTATAGTCATTGTCGCTCTATCGATCATATAAGCATAATATGGCTAATAATATGAGTTATATTGATAATAATAAGAGTAATTAGTATAGTAATTATCGTTCTACCGATCATATACGCATAATATGGCTAATAATATGAGTTAGATTGATAATAATAAGAGTAATAAGCATAGTAATTGTCGTCCTATCGATCATATCTGCATAATATGGTTAATAATATGAGTTTGATTGACAATAATAAGAGTGATATGTATAGTAATTGTCGTTCTATCGATCATATAAGCATAACATGGCTAACAATATGAGGTAGATTGATAATAATAAGAGTAATAAGTATAGTAATTGTCGTCCTATCGATCATATCTGCATAATATGGTTAATAATATGAGTTAGATTGTTAAAAATAAGAATAATAAGTATAGTAGTTGTCGTTCTATCGATCATATAAGCATAGAATGGCTAATAATATGAGATAGGTTCAGAATAATAGGAGTAATAAGTATAGTAATTGTCGATCTATCGATCATACAAGCATAATATGGCTAATAATATGCGTTAGATTGATAATAATACGAGTAATGAGTATAGTAATTGTCGTTCTATCGGTCATATAAGCATAATATGGCTAATAATATGAGTTAGATTGATAACAGTAAGAGTAATGAGTATAGTAATTGTCGTTCTATCGATTGTATAAGCATAATATGGCTAATAATATGAGTTAGATTGATAATAATAAGAGTAATAAGTATAGTAATTGTAGCTCTATCGATCACATAAGCATATTATGGCTAATAATATGAGTTAGATTGATAATAATAAGAGTAATGAGTATAGTAATTGTCGTTCTATCGGTCATATAAGCATAATATGGCTAATAATATGAGTTAGATTGATAACAGTAAGAGTAATGAGTATAGTAATTGTCGTTCTATCGATTGTATAAGCATAATATGGCTAATAATATGCGTTAGATTGATAATAATACGAGTAATGAGTATAGTAATTGTCGTTCTATCGGTCATATAAGCATAATATGGCTAATAATATGAGTTAGATTGATAACAGTAAGAGTAATGAGTATAGTAATTGTCGTTCTATCGATTGTATAAGCATAATATGGCTAATAATATGAGTTAGATTGATAATAATAAGAGTAATAAGTATAGTAATTGTCGTTCTATCGATCACATAAGCATATTATGGCTAATAATATGAGTTAGATTGATAATAATAAGAGTAATGAGTATAGAAATTGTCGTTATATCGGTCATATAAGCATAATATGTGTAATAATATGAATTAGATTGATAATAGTAAGAGTAATGAGTACAGTAATTGTCGTTCTATCGATCGTATAAGCATAATATGACTAATAATATGAGTTATATTGATAATAATAAGAGTAATAAGTATAGTAATTGTTGTTCTATCGATCGTATAAGCATAATATGGCTAATAATATCAGTTAGATTGATAATAATAAGAGTAATAAGTATAGTAATTGTAGTTCTATCGATCATATAAGCATAATATGGCTAATAATATGAGATAGATTGATAATAATAAGAGTAATAAGTATAGTAATTATCGTTCTACCGATCATATAAGCATAATATGGCCAATAATATGAGTTAGATTGATAATAATAAGAGTAATAAGTATAGGAATTGTCGTTCTATCGATCGTATAAGCATTATATGGCTTGTAATATGCGTTAGATTGATAATAATAAGAGTAATAAGAATAGTGATTGTCGTTTTATCGATCACATAAGCATAATATGGCTTATAATATGAGTAAGATTGATAATAGTGAGTGTAATAAGTATAGTAATTGTAGTTCTATCGATCATATAAGCATAATATGGTTAATAATATGAGTTAGATTGATGATAATAAGAGTAATAAGTATAGTAATTGTCGTCCTATCGATCATATCTGCATAATACGGTTAATATTATGAGTTAGATTGACAATAATAAGAGTAATAAGTATAGAAATTGTCGTTCTATCGATCATATAAGCATAGAATGGCTAATAATATGAGATAGGTTCATAATAATAGGAGTAATATGTACAGAAACTGTCGATCTATCGATCATATAAGCATATTATGGCTAATAATATGAGTTAGATTGATAATAATAAGAGTAATGAGTATAGTAATTGTCGTTCTATCGATCGTATAAGCATAATATGACTAATAATATGAGTTTGATTGACAATAATAAGAGTGATATGTATAGTAATTGTCGTTCTATCGATCATATAAGCATAACATGGCTAACAATATGAGGTAGATTGATAATAATAAGAGTAATAAGTATAGTAATTGTCGTCCTATCGATAAAATCTGCATAATATGGTTAATAATATGAGTTAGATTGTTAAAAATAAGAATAATAAGTATAGTAGCTGTCGTTCTATCGATCATATAAGCATAGAATGGCTAATAATATGAGATAGGTTCATAATAATAAGAGTAATAAGTACAGAAATTGTCGATCTATCGATCATATAAGCATAATATGGCTAATAATATGCGTTAGATTGATAATAATACGAGTAATGAGTATAGTAATTGTCGTTCTATCGGTCATATAAGCATAATATGGCTAATAATATGAGTAAGATTGATAACAGTAAGAGTAATGAGTATAGTAATTGTCGTTCTATCGATTGTATAAGCATAATATGGCTAATAATATGAGTTAGATTGATAATAATAAGAGTAATAAGTATAGTAATTGTCGTTCTATCGATCACATAAGCATATTATGGCTAATAATATGAGTTAGATTGATAATAATAAGAGTAATGAGTATAGTAATTGTAGTTCTATCGATCATATTAGCATAATGTGTCTAATAATATGAGTTAGACTGATAATAATAAGAGTAATAAGTATAGTAATTATCGTTCTACCGATCATGTAAGCATAATATGGCTAATAATATGAGTTAGATTGATAATAATAAGAGTAATAAGTATAGTCATTGTCGCTCTATCGATCATATAAGCATAATATGGCTAATAATATGAGTTATATTGATAATAATAAGAGTAATTAGTATAGTAATTATCGTTCTACCGATCATATACGCATAATATGGCTAATAATATGAGTTAGATTGATAATAATAAGAGTAATAAGCATAGTAATTGTCGTCCTATCGATCATATCTGCATAATATGGTTAATAATATGAGTTTGATTGACAATAATAAGAGTGATATGTATAGTAATTGTCGTTCTATCGATCATATAAGCATAACATGGCTAACAATATGAGGTAGATTGATAATAATAAGAGTAATAAGTATAGTAATTGTCGTCCTATCGATCATATCTGCATAATATGGTTAATAATATGAGTTAGATTGTTAAAAATAAGAATAATAAGTATAGTAGTTGTCGTTCTATCGATCATATAAGCATAGAATGGCTAATAATATGAGATAGGTTCAGAATAATAGCAGTAATAAGTATAGTAATTGTCGATCTATCGATCATACAAGCATAATATGGCTAATAATATGCGTTAGATTGATAATAATACGAGTAATGAGTATAGTAATTGTCGTTCTATCGGTCATATAAGCATAATATGGCTAATAATATGAGTTAGATTGATAACAGTAAGAGTAATGAGTATAGTAATTGTCGTTCTATCGATTGTATAAGCATAATATGGCTAATAATATGAGTTAGATTGATAATAATAAGAGTAATAAGTATAGTAATTGTAGCTCTATCGATCACATAAGCATATTATGGCTAATAATATGAGTTAGATTGATAATAATAAGAGTAATGAGTATAGTAATTGTCGTTCTATCGGTCATATAAGCATAATATGGCTAATAATATGAGTTAGATTGATAACAGTAAGAGTAATGAGTATAGTAATTGTCGTTCTATCGATTGTATAAGCATAATATGGCTAATAATATGCGTTAGATTGATAATAATACGAGTAATGAGTATAGTAATTGTCGTTCTATCGGTCATATAAGCATAATATGGCTAATAATATGAGTTAGATTGATAACAGTAAGAGTAATGAGTATAGTAATTGTCGTTCTATCGATTGTATAAGCATAATATGGCTAATAATATGAGTTAGATTGATAATAATAAGAGTAATAAGTATAGTAATTGTCGTTCTATCGATCACATAAGCATATTATGGCTAATAATATGAGTTAGATTGATAATAATAAGAGTAATGAGTATAGAAATTGTCGTTATATCGGTCATATAAGCATAATATGTGTAATAATATGAATTAGATTGATAATAGTAAGAGTAATGAGTACAGTAATTGTCGTTCTATCGATCGTATAAGCATAATATGACTAATAATATGAGTTATATTGATAATAATAAGAGTAATAAGTATAGTAATTGTTGTTCTATCGATCGTATAAGCATAATATGGCTAATAATATCAGTTAGATTGATAATAATAAGAGTAATAAGTATAGTAATTGTAGTTCTATCGATCATATAAGCATAATATGGCTAATAATATGAGATAGATTGATAATAATAAGAGTAATAAGTATAGTAATTATCGTTCTACCGATCATATAAGCATAATATGGCCAATAATATGAGTTAGATTGATAATAATAAGAGTAATAAGTATAGGAATTGTCGTTCTATCGATCGTATAAGCATTATATGGCTTGTAATATGCGTTAGATTGATAATAATAAGAGTAATAAGAATAGTGATTGTCGTTTTATCGATCACATAAGCATAATATGGCTTATAATATGAGTAAGATTGATAATAGTGAGTGTAATAAGTATAGTAATTGTAGTTCTATCGATCATATAAGCATAATATGGTTAATAATATGAGTTAGATTGATGATAATAAGAGTAATAAGTATAGTAATTGTCGTCCTATCGATCATATCTGCATAATACGGTTAATATTATGAGTTAGATTGACAATAATAAGAGTAATAAGTATAGAAATTGTCGTTCTATCGATCATATAAGCATAGAATGGCTAATAATATGAGATAGGTTCATAATAATAGGAGTAATATGTACAGAAACTGTCGATCTATCGATCATATAAGCATATTATGGCTAATAATATGAGTTAGATTGATAATAATAAGAGTAATGAGTATAGTAATTGTCGTTCTATCGATCGTATAAGCATAATATGACTAATAATATGAGTTATATTGATAATAATAAGAGTAATAAGTATAGTAATTGTTGTTCTATCGATCGTATAAGCATAATATGGCTAATAATATCAGTTAGATTGATAATAATAAGAGTAATAAGTATAGTAATTGTAGTTCTATCGATCACATAAGCATAATATGGCTAATAATATGAGTTAGATTGATAATAATAAGAGTAATAAGTATAGTAGTTGTAGTTCTATCGATCATATTAGCATATTGTGGCTAATAATATGAGTTAGATTGATAATAATAAGAGTAATAAGTGTAGTAATTATCGTTCTACCGATCATGTAAGCATAATATGGCTAATAATATGAGTTAGATTGATGATAATAAGAGTAATAAGTATAGTAATTGTCGCCCTATCGATCATATAAGCATAATATGGCTAATAATATGAGTTAGATTGATAATAGTGAGTGTAATAAGTAAAGTAATTGTCGTTCCATCGATCATATAAGCATAATATGGGTAATAATATGAGTTAGATTGATAATAATAAGAGTAATGAGTATAGTAATTGTCGTCCTATCGATCATATCTGCATAATATGGTTAATAATATGAGTTTGATTGACAATAATAAGAGTGATAAGTATAGTAATTGTCGTTCTATCAATCACATATGCATAATATGGCTAATAATATGAGTTATATTGATAATAATAAGAGTAATAAGAATAGTAATTGTCGTTCTATCGATCATTTAAGCATAATATGGCTAATAATATGAGTTAGATTGACAATAATAAGAGTAGTAAGTATAGTGAATGTCGTGCTATCGATCATATCTGCATAATATGGTGAATAATATGAGTTAGATTGATAATAGTGAGTGTAATGAGTATAGTGATTGTAGTTCTATTGCTCATATAAGCATAATATGGCTAATAATATGAGTTAAATTGATAATAATAAGAGTAATAAGTACTGTAATAGTCGTCCTATCGATAAAATCTGCATAATATGGTTAATAATATGAGTTAGATTGTTAAAAATAAGAATAATAAGTATAGTAATTGTCGTTCTATCGATCATATATGCATAGAATGGCTAATAATATGAGATAGGTTCATAATAATAAGAGTAATAAGTACAGAAATTGTCGATCTATCGATCATATAAGCATAATATGGCTAATAATATGAGTTAGATTGATAATAATAAGAGTAATGAGTATAGTAATTGTCGTTCTAACGGTCATATAAGCATAATATGGCTAATAATATGAGTTAGATTGATAATAATAAGAGTAATAAGCATAGTAATTGTCGTCCTATCGATCATATCTGCATAATATGGTTAATAATATGAGTTTGATTGACAATAATAAGAGTGATATGTATAGTAATTGTCGTTCTATCGATCATATAAGCATAACATGGCTAACAATATGAGGTAGATTGATAATAATAAGAGTAATAAGTATAGTAATTGTCGTCCTATCGATAAAATCTGCATAATATGGTTAATAATATGAGTTAGATTGTTAAAAATAAGAATAATAAGTATAGTAGCTGTCGTTCTATCGATCATATAAGCATAGAATGGCTAATAATATGAGATAGGTTCATAATAATAAGAGTAATAAGTACAGAAATTGTCGATCTATCGATCATATAAGCATAATATGGCTAATAATATGCGTTAGATTGATAATAATACGAGTAATGAGTATAGTAATTGTCGTTCTATCGGTCATATAAGCATAATATGGCTAATAATATGAGTAAGATTGATAACAGTAAGAGTAATGAGTATAGTAATTGTCGTTCTATCGATTGTATAAGCATAATATGGCTAATAATATGAGTTAGATTGATAATAATAAGAGTAATAAGTATAGTAATTGTCGTTCTATCGATCACATAAGCATATTATGGCTAATAATATGAGTTAGATTGATAATAATAAGAGTAATGAGTATAGTAATTGTAGTTCTATCGATCATATTAGCATAATGTGTCTAATAATATGAGTTAGACTGATAATAATAAGAGTAATAAGTATAGTAATTATCGTTCTACCGATCATGTAAGCATAATATGGCTAATAATATGAGTTAGATTGATAATAATAAGAGTAATAAGTATAGTCATTGTCGCTCTATCGATCATATAAGCATAATATGGCTAATAATATGAGTTATATTGATAATAATAAGAGTAATTAGTATAGTAATTATCGTTCTACCGATCATATACGCATAATATGGCTAATAATATGAGTTAGATTGATAATAATAAGAGTAATAAGCATAGTAATTGTCGTCCTATCGATCATATCTGCATAATATGGTTAATAATATGAGTTTGATTGACAATAATAAGAGTGATATGTATAGTAATTGTCGTTCTATCGATCATATAAGCATAACATGGCTAACAATATGAGGTAGATTGATAATAATAAGAGTAATAAGTATAGTAATTGTCGTCCTATCGATCATATCTGCATAATATGGTTAATAATATGAGTTAGATTGTTAAAAATAAGAATAATAAGTATAGTAGTTGTCGTTCTATCGATCATATAAGCATAGAATGGCTAATAATATGAGATAGGTTCAGAATAATAGGAGTAATAAGTATAGTAATTGTCGATCTATCGATCATATAAGCATAATATGGCTAATAATATGCGTTAGATTGATAATAATACGAGTAATGAGTATAGTAATTGTCGTTCTATCGGTCATATAAGCATAATATGGCTAATAATATGAGTTAGATTGATAACAGTAAGAGTAATGAGTATAGTAATTGTCGTTCTATCGATTGTATAAGCATAATATGGCTAATAATATGAGTTAGATTGATAATAATAAGAGTAATAAGTATAGTAATTGTCGTTCTATCGATCACATAAGCATATTATGGCTAATAATATGAGTTAGATTGATAATAATAAGAGTAATGAGTATAGTAATTGTCGTTCTAACGGTCATATAAGCATAATATGGCTAATAATATGAGTTAGATTGATAATAGTAAGAGTAATGAGTATAGTAATTGTCGTTCTATCGATCGTATAAGCATAATATGGCTAATAATATGAGTTAGATTGATAATAATAAGAGTAATAAGTATCGTAATTGTCGTTCTATCGATCACATAAGCATAATATGGCTAATAATATGAGTTAGATTGATAATAATAAGAGTAATAAGTATAGTAATTGTAGCTCTATCGATCATATTAGCATAATGTGGCTAATAATATGAGTTAGATTGATAATAATAAGAGTAATAAGTATAGTAGTTGTCGTTCTATCGATCATATAAGCATAGAATGGCTAATAATATGAGATAGGTTCATTATAATAAGAGTAATAAGTACAGAAATTGTCGATCTATCGATCATATAAGCATAATATGGCTAATAGTATGGGTTATATTGATAATAATAAGAGTAATGAGTATAGAAATTGTCGTTATATCGGTCATATAAGCATAATATGTGTAATAATATGAGTTAGATTGATAATAGTAAGAGTAATGAGTACAGTAATTGTCGTTCTATCGATCGTATAAGCATAATATGACTAATAATATGAGTTATATTGATAATAATAAGAGTAATAAGTATAGTAATTGTTGTTCTATCGATCGTATAAGCATAATATGGCTAATAATATCAGTTAGATTGATAATAATAAGAGTAATAAGTATAGTAATTGTAGTTCTATCGATCATATAAGCATAATATGGCTAATAATATGAGATAGATTGATAATAATAAGAGTAATAAGTATAGTAATTATCGTTCTACCGATCATATAAGCATAATATGGCCAATAATATGAGTTAGATTGATAATAATAAGAGTAATAAGTATAGAAATTGTCGTTCTATCGATCGCATAAGCATAATATGGCTTGTAATATGCGTTAGATTGATAATAATAAGAGTAATAAGAATAGTGATTGTCGTTTTATCGATCACATAAGCATAATATGGCTTATAATATGAGTAAGATTGATAATAGTGAGTGTAATAAGTATAGTAATTGTAGTTCTATCGATCATATAAGCATAATATGGTTAATAATATGAGTTAGATTGATGATAATAAGAGTAATAAGTATACTAATTGTCGTCCTATCGATCATATCTGCATAATACGGTTAATATTATGAGTTAGATTGACAATAATAAGAGTAATAAGTATAGAAATTGTCGTTCTATCGATCATATAAGCATAGAATGGCTAATAATATGAGATAGGTTCATAATAATAGGAGTAATATGAACAGAAACTGTCGATCTATCGATCATATAAGCATATTATGGCTAATAATATGAGTTAGATTGATAATAATAAGAGTAATGAGTATAGTAATTGTCGTTCTATCGATCGTATAAGCATAATATGACTAATAATATGAGTTATATTGATAATAATAAGAGTAATAAGTATAGTAATTGTTGTTCTATCGATCGTATAAGCATAATATGGCTAATAATATCAGTTAGATTGATAATAATAAGAGTAATAAGTATAGTAATTGTAGTTCTATCGATCACATAAGCATAATATGGCTAATAATATGAGTTAGATTGATAATAATAAGAGTAATAAGTATAGTAGTTGTAGTTCTATCGATCATATTAGCATATTGTGGCTAATAATATGAGTTAGATTGATAATAATAAGAGTAATAAGTGTAGTAATTATCGTTCTACCGATCATGTAAGCATAATATGGCTAATAATATGAGTTAGATTGATGATAATAAGAGTAATAAGTATAGTAATTGTCGCCCTATCGATCATATAAGCATAATATGGCTAATAATATGAGTTAGATTGATAATAGTGAGTGTAATAAGTAAAGTAATTGTCGTTCCATCGATCATATAAGCATAATATGGGTAATAATATGAGTTAGATTGATAATAATAAGAGTAATGAGTATAGTAATTGTCGTCCTATCTATCATATCTGCATAATATGGTTAATAATATGAGTTTGATTGACAATAATAAGAGTGATAAGTATAGTAATTGTCGTTCTATCAATCACATATGCATAATATGGCTAATAATATGAGTTATATTGATAATAATAAGAGTAATAAGAATAGTAATTGTCGTTCTATCGATCATTTAAGCATAATATGGCTAATAATATGAGTTAGATTGACAATAATAAGAGTAGTAAGTATAGTGAATGTCGTGCTATCGATCATATCTGCATAATATGGTGAATAATATGAGTTAGATTGATAATAGTGAGTGTAATGAGTATAGTGATTGTAGTTCTATTGCTCATATAAGCATAATATGGCTAATAATATGAGTTAAATTGATAATAATAAGAGTAATAAGTACTGTAATAGTCGTCCTATCGATAAAATCTGCATAATATGGTTAATAATATGAGTTAGATTGTTAAAAATAAGAATAATAAGTATAGTAATTGTCGTTCTATCGATCATATATGCATAGAATGGCTAATAATATGAGATAGGTTCATAATAATAAGAGTAATAAGTACAGAAATTGTCGATCTATCGATCATATAAGCATAATATGGCTAATAATATGAGTTAGATTGATAATAATAAGAGTAATGAGTATAGTAATTGTCGTTCTATCGGTCATATAAGCATAATATGGCTAATAATATGAGTTAGATTGATAATAGTAAGAGTAATGAGTACAGTAATTGTCGTTCTATCGATCGTATAAGCATAATATGGCTAATAATATGAGTTAGACTGATAATAATAAAAGTAATAAGTATAGTAATTGTTGTTCTATCGATCGTATAAGCATAATATGGCTAATAATATCAGTTAGATTGATAATAATAAGAGTAAAAAGTATAGTAATTGTCGTTCTATCGATCGTATAAGCATAATATGGCTAATAATATGAGTTAGATTGATAATAATAAGAGTAATAAGTATAGCAATTGTAGTTCTATCGATCATATAAGCATAATATGGCTAATAATATGAGTTAAATTGATAATAATAAGAGTAATAAGTACTGTAATAGTCGTCCTATCGATAAAATCTGCATAATATGGTTAATAATATGACTTAGATTGTTAAAAATAAGAATAATAAGTATAGTAATTGTCGTTCTATCGATCATATAAGCATAGAATGGCTAATAATATGAGATAGGTTCATAATAATAAGAGTAATAAGTACAGAAATTGTCGATCTATCGATCATATAAGCATAATATGGCTAATAATATCAGTTAGATTGATAATAATAAGAGTAAAAAGTATAGTAATTGTCGTTCTATCGATCGTATAAGCATAATATGGCTAATAACATAAGTTAGATTGATAATAATAAGAGTAATAAGTATAGTAATTGTAGTTCTATCGATCATATAAGCATATTATGGCTAATAATATGAGTTAGATTGATAATAATAAGAGTAATGAGTACAGTAATTGTCGTTCTATCGGTCATATAAGCATAATATGGCTAATAATATGAGTTAGATTGATAATAATAAGAGTAATAAGTATAGTAATTGTCGTCCTATCGATCATATCTGCATAATATGGTTAATAATATGAGTTTGATTGACAATAATAAGAGTGATAAGTATAGTAATTGTCGTTCCATCGATCACATATGCATAATATGGCTAATAATATGAGTTATATTGATAATAATAAGAGTAATAAGAATAGTAATTGTCGTTCTATCGATCATTTAAGCATAATATGGCTAATAATATGAGTTAGATTGACAATAATAAGAGTAGTAAGTATAGTGAATGTCGTGCTATCGATCATATCTGCATAATATGGTGAATAATATGAGTTAGATTGATAATAGTGAGTGTAATGAGTATAGTGATTGTAGTTCTATTGCTCATATAAGCATAATATGGCTAATAATATGAGTTAAATTGATAATAATAAGAGTAATAAGTACTGTAATAGTCGTCCTATCGATAAAATCTGCATAATATGGTTAATAATATGAGTTAGATTGTTAAAAATAAGAATAATAAGTATAGTAATTGTCGTTCTATCGATCATATATGCATAGAATGGCTAATAATATGAGATAGGTTCATAATAATAAGAGTAATAAGTACAGAAATTGTCGATCTATCGATCGTATAAGCATAATATGGCTAATAATATCAGTTAGATTGATAATAATAAGAGTAAAAAGTATAGTAATTGTCGTTCTATCGATCGTATAAGCATAATATGGCTAATAATATGAGTTAGATTGATAATAATAAGAGTAATAAGTATAGCAATTGTAGTTCTATCGATCATATAAGCATAATATGGCTAATAATATGAGTTAAATTGATAATAATAAGAGTAATAAGTACTGTAATAGTCGTCCTATCGATAAAATCTGCATAATATGGTTAATAATATGACTTAGATTGTTAAAAATAAGAATAATAAGTATAGTAATTGTCGTTCTATCGATCATATAAGCATAGAATGGCTAATAATATGAGATAGGTTCATAATAATAAGAGTAATAAGTACAGAAATTGTCGATCTATCGATCATATAAGCATAATATGGCTAATAATATCAGTTAGATTGATAATAATAAGAGTAAAAAGTATAGTAATTGTCGTTCTATCGATCGTATAAGCATAATATGGCTAATAATATGAGTTAGATTGATAATAATAAGAGTAATAAGTATAGTAATTGTAGTTCTATCGATCATATAAGCATATTATGGCTAATAATATGAGTTAGATTGATAATAATAAGAGTAATGAGTATAGTAATTGTCGTTCTATCGGTCATATAAGCATAATATGGCTAATAATATGAGTTAGATTGATAATAATAAGAGTAATAAGTATAGTAATTGTCGTCCTATCGATCATATCTGCATAATATGGTTAATAATATGAGTTTGATTGACAATAATAAGAGTGATAAGTATAGTAATTGTCGTTCCATCGATCACATATGCATAATATGGCTAATAATATGAATTATATTGATAATAATAAGAGTAATAAGAATAGTAATTGTCGTTCTATCGATCATTTAAGCATAATATGGCTAATAATATGAGTTAGATTGACAATAATAAGAGTAGTAAGTATAGTGAATGTCGTGCTATCGATCATATCTGCATAATATGGTGAATAATATGAGTTAGATTGATAATAGTGAGTGTAATGAGTATAGTGATTGTAGTTCTATTGCTCATATAAGCATAATATGGCTAATAATATGAGTTAAATTGATAATAATAAGAGTAATAAGTACTGTAATAGTCGTCCTATCGATAAAATCTGCATAATATGGTTAATAATATGAGTTAGATTGTTAAAAATAAGAATAATAAGTATAGTAATTGTCGTTCTATCGATCATATATGCATAGAATGGCTAATAATATGAGATAGGTTCATAATAATAAGAGTAATAAGTACAGAAATTGTCGATCTATCGATCATATAAGCATAATATGGCTAATAATATGAGTTAGATTGATAATAATAAGAGTAATGAGTATAGTAATTGTCGTTCTATCGGTCATATAAGCATAATATGGCTAATAATATGAGTTAGATTGATAATAGTAAGAGTAATGAGTACAGTAATTGTCGTTCTATCGATCGTATAAGCATAATATGGCTAATAATATGAGTTAGACTGATAATAATAAAAGTAATAAGTATAGTAATTGTTGTTCTATCGATCGTATAAGCATAATATGGCTAATAATATCAGTTAGATTGATAATAATAAGAGTAAAAAGTATAGTAATTGTCGTTCTATCGATCGTATAAGCATAATATGGCTAATAATATGAGTTAGATTGATAATAATAAGAGTAATAAGTATAGTAATTGTAGTTCTATCGATCATATAAGCATAATATGGCTAATAATATGAGTTAGATTGATAATAATAAGAGTAATGAGTATAGTAATTGTCGTTCTATCGGTCATATAAGCATAATGTGGCTAATAATATGAGTTAGATTGATAATAATAAGAGTAATAAGTATAGTAATTGTCGTCCTATCGATCATATCTGCATAATATGGTTAATAATATGAGTTAGATTGACAATAATAAGAGTAGTAAGTATAGTACTTGTCGTCCTATCGATCATATCTGCATAATATGGTTAATAATATGAGTTAGATTGATAATAGTGAGTGTAATAAGTATAGTAATTGTAGTTCTATCGATCATATAAGCATCATATGGTTAATAATATGAGTTAGATTGATGATAATAAGAGTAATAAGTATAGTAATTGTCGCCCTATCGATCATATAAGCATAATATGGCTAATAATATGAGTTAGATTGATAATAGTGAGTGTAATAAGTATAGTAATTGTCGTTCCATCGATCATATAAGCATAATATGGGTAATAATATGAGTTAGATTGATAATAATAAGAGTAATGAGTATAGTAATTGTCGTCCTATCGATCATATCTGCATAATATGGTTAATAATATGAGTTTGATTGACAATAATAAGAGTGATAAGTATAGTAATTGTCGCTCTATCGATCGTATAAGCATAATATGGCTAATAATATGAGTTAGATTGATAATAATAAGAGTAATAAGTATAGTAATTGTAGTTCTATCGATCATATAAGCATAATATGGCTAATAATATGAGTTAAATTGATAATAATAAGAGTAATAAGTACTGTAATAGTCGTCCTATCGATAAAATCTGCATAATATGGTTAATAATATGACTTAGATTGTTAAAAATAAGAATAATAAGTATAGTAATTGTCGTTCTATCGATCATATAAGCATAGAATGGCTAATAATATGAGATAGGTTCATAATAATAAGAGTAATAAGTACAGAAATTGTCGATCTATCGATCATATAAGCATAATATGGCTAATAATATCAGTTAGATTGATAATAATAAGAGTAAAAAGTATAGTAATTGTCGTTCTATCGATCGTATAAGCATAATATGGCTAATAATATGAGTTAGATTGATAATAATAAGAGTAATAAGTATAGTAATTGTAGTTCTATCGTTCATATAAGCATAATATGGCTAATAATATGAGTTAGATTGATAATAATAAGAGTAATGAGTATAGTAATTGTCGTTCTATCGGTCATATAAGCATAATATGGCTAATAATATGAGTTAGATTGATAATAATAAGAGTAATAGGTATAGTAATTGTCGTCCTATCGATCATATCTGCATAATATGGTTAATAATATGAGTTTGATTGACAATAATAAGAGTGATAAGTATAGTAATTGTCGTTCCATCGATCACATATGCATAATATGGCTAATAATATGAGTTATATTGATAATAATAAGAGTAATAAGAATAGTAATTGTCGTTCTATCGATCATATAAGCATAATATGGCTAATAATATGAGTTAGACTAATAATAATAAGAGTAATAAGTACTGTAATAGTCGTCCTATCGATAAAATCTGCATAATATGGTTAATAATATGAGTTAGATTGTTAAAAATAAGAATAATAAGTATAGTAGTTGTCGTTCTATCGATCATATAAGCATAGAATGGCTAATAATATGAGATAGGTTCATAATAATAAGAGTAATAAGTACAGAAATTGTCGATCTATCGATCATATAAGCATAATATGGCTAATAGTATGAGTTAGATTGATAATAATAAGAGTAATGAGTATAGAAATTGTCGTTATATCGGTCATATAAGCATAATATGTGTAATAATATGAGTTAGATTGATAACAGTAAGAGTAATGAGTACAGTAATTGTCGTTCTATCGATCGTATAAGCATAATATGACTAATAATAAGAGTTATATTGATAATAATAAGAGTAATAAGTATAGTAATTGTTGTTCTATCGATCGTATAAGCATAATATGGCTAATAATATCAGTTAGATTGATAATAATAAGAGTAATAAGTATAGTAATTGTAGTTCTATCGATCATATAAGCATAATATGGCTAATAATATGAGATAGATTGATAATAATAAGAGTAATAAGTATAGTGATTATCGTTCTACCGATCATATAAGCATAATATGGCTAATAATATGAGTTAGATTGATAATAATAAGAGTAATAAGTACTGTAATAGTCGTCCTATCGATAAAATCTGCATAATATGGTTAATCATATGAGTTAGATTGTTAAAAATAAGAATAATAAGTATAGTAATTGTCGTTCTATCGATCATATAAGCATAGAATGGCTAATAATATGAGATAGGTTCATAATAATAAGACTAATAAGTACAGAAGTTGTCGATCTATCGATCATATAAGCATAATATGGCTAATAGTATGAGTTAGATTGATAATAATAAGAGTAATAAGTATAGTAATTGTCGTCCTATCGATCATATCTGCATAATATGGTTAATAATATGAGTTTGATTGACAATAATAAGAGTGATAAGTATAGTAATTGTCGTTCTATCGATCACATATGCATAATATGGCTAATAATATGAGTTATATTGATAATAATAAGAGTAATAAGAATAGCAATTGTCGTTCTATCGATCATATAAGCATAATACGGCTAATAATACGAGTTAGACTGATAATAATAAGAGTAATAAGTACTGTAATAGTCGTCCTATCGATAAAATCTGTATAATATGGTTAATAATATGAGTTAGATTGTTAAAAATAAGAATAACAAGTATAGTAGTTGTCGTTCTATCGATCATATAAGCATAGAATGGCTAATAATTAGAGATAGGTTCATAATAATAAGAGTAATAAGTACAGAAATTGTCGATCTATCGATCATATAAGCATAATATGGCTAATAGTATGAGTTAGATTGATAATAATAAGAGTAATGAGTATAGAAATTGTCGTTATATCGGTCATATAAGCATAATATGCGTAATAATATGAGTTAGATTGATAATAGTAAGAGTAATGAGTACAGTAATTGTCGTTCTATCGATCGTATAAGCATAATATGACTAATAATATGAGTTATATTGATAATAATAAGAGTAATAAGTATAGTAATTGTTGTTCTATCGATCGTATAAGCATAATATGGCTAATAATATCAGTTAGATTGATAATAATAAGAGTAATAAGTATAGTAATTGTAGTTCTATCGATCACATAAGCATAATATGGCTAATAATATGAGTTAGATTGATAATAATAAGAGTAATAAGTATAGTAGTTGTAGTTCTATCGATCATATTAGCATATTGTGGCTAATAATATGAGTTAGATTGATAATAATATGAGTAATAAGTATAGTAATTATCGTTCTACCGATCATGTAAGCATAATATGGCTAATAATATGAGTTAGATTGACAATAATAAGAGTAGTAAGTATAGTACTTGTCGTCCTATCGATCATTTCTGCATAATATGGTTAATAATATGAGTTAGATTGATAATAGTGAGTGTTATAAGTATAGTAATTGTAGTTCTATCGATCATATAAGCATCACATGGTTAATAATATGAGTTAGATTGATGATAATATGAGTAATAAGTATAGTAATTGTCGCCCTATCGATCATATAAGCATAATATGGCTAATAATATGAGTTAGATTGATAATAGTGAGTGTAATAAGTATAGTAATTGTCGTTCCATCGATCATATAAGCATAATATGGGTAATAATATGAGTTAGATTGATAATAATAAGAGTAATGAGTATAGTAATTGTCGTCCTATCGATCATATCTGCATAATATGGTTAATAATATGAGTTTGATTGACAATAATAAGAGTGATAAGTATAGTAATTGTCGTTCTATCGATCATATTAGCATATTGTGGCTAATAATATGAGTTAGATTGATAATAATATGAGTAATAAGTATAGTAATTATCGTTCTACCGATCATGTAAGCATAATATGGCTAATAATATGAGTTAGATTGACAATAATAAGAGTAGTAAGTATAGTACTTGTCGTCCTATCGATCATTTCTGCATAATATGGTTAATAATATGAGTTAGATTGATAATAGTGAGTGTTATAAGTATAGTAATTGTAGTTCTATCGATCATATAAGCATCACATGGTTAATAATATGAGTTAGATTGATGATAATATGAGTAATAAGTATAGTAATTGTCGCCCTATCGATCATATAAGCATAATATGGCTAATAATATGAGTTAGATTGATAATAGTGAGTGTAATAAGTATAGTAATTGTCGTTCCATCGATCATATAAGCATAATATGGGTAATAATATGAGTTAGATTGATAATAATAAGAGTAATGAGTATAGTAATTGTCGTCCTATCGATCATATCTGCATAATATGGTTAATAATATGAGTTTGATTGACAATAATAAGAGTGATAAGTATAGTAATTGTCGTTCTATCGATCACATATGCATAATATGGCTAATAATATGAGTTATATTGATAATAATAAGAGTAATAAGAATAGTAATTGTCGTTCTATCGATCATTTAAGCATAATATGGCTAATAATATGAGTTAGATTGACAATAATAAGAGTAGTAAGTATAGTGAATGTCGTGCTATCGATCATATCTGCATAATATGGTTAATAATATGAGTTAGATTGATAATAGTGAGTGTAATGAGTATAGTGATTGTAGTTCTATTGCTCATATAAGCATAATATGGCTAATAATATGAGTTAAATTGATAATAATAAGAGTAATAAGTACTGTAATAGTCGTCCTATCGATAAAATCTGCATAATATGGTTAATAATATGAGTTAGATTGTTAAAAATAAGAATAATAAGTATAGTAATTGTCGTTCTATCGATCATATAAGCATAGAATGGCTAATAATATGAGATAGGTTCATAATAATAAGAGTAATAAGTACAGAAATTGTCGATCTATCGATCATATAAGCATAATATGGCTAATAATATGAGTTAGATTGATAATAATAAGAGTAATGAGTATAGTAATTGTCGTTCTATCGGTCATATAAGCATAATATGGCTAATAATATGAGTTAGATTGATAATAGTAAGAGTAATGAGTACAGTAATTGTCGCTCTATCGATCGTATAAGCATAATATGGCTAATAATATGAGTTAGACTGATAATAATAAGCGTAATAAGAATAGTAATTGTTGTTCTATCGATCGTATAAGCATAATATGGCTAATAATATCAGTTAGATTGATAATAATAAGAGTAATAAGTATAGTAATTGTAGTTCTATCGATCATATAAGCATAATATGGCTAATAATATGAGTTAGATTGATAATAATAAGAGTAAAAAGTATAGTAATTATCGTTCTACCGATCATATAAGCATAATATGGCTAATAATATGAGTTAGACTGATAATAATAAGAGTAATAGGTATAGTAATTGTCGTCCTATCGATCATATAAGCATAACATGGCAAATAATATGAGGTAGATTGATAATAATAAGAGTAATAAGTATAGAAATTGTCGTTCTACCGATAATATAAGCATAATATGGCTAATAATATGAGTCAGATTGATAATAGTAAGAGTAATAAGTATAGTAATTGTCGTCCTATCGATCATATCTGCATAATATGGTTAATAATATGAGTTAGATTGTTAAAAATAAGAATAATAAGTATAGTAGTTGTCGTTCTATCGATCATATAAGCATAGAATGGCTAATAATATGAGATAGGTTCATAATAATAGGAGTAATAAGTACAGAAATTGTCGATCTATCGATCATATAAGCATATTATGGCTAATAATATGAGTTAGATTGATAATAGTAAGAGTAATGAGTGTAGTAATTGTCGTTCTATCGATCGTATAAGCATAATATGGCTAATAATATGAGTTAGATTGATAATAATAAGAGTAATAAGTATAGTAATTGTAGTTCTGTCGATCATATTAGCATAATGTGGCTAATAATATGAGTTAGATTGATAATAATAAGAGTAATAAGTATAGTAATTATCGTTCTACCGATCATGTAAGCATAATATGGCTAATAATATGAGTTAGATTGATAATAATAAGAGTAATAAGTATAGTCATTGTCGCTCTATCGATCATATAAGCATAATATGGCTAATAATATGAGTTATATTGATAATAATAAGAGTAATTAGTATAGTAATTATCGTTCTACCGATCATATAAGCATAATATGGCTAATAATATGAGTTAGATTGATAATAATAAGAGTAATAAGTATAGTAATTGTCGTCCTATCGATCATATCTGCATAATATGGTTAATAATATGAGTTTGATTGACAATAATAAGAGTGATATGTATAGTAATTGTCGTTCTATCGATCACATATGCATAATATGGCTAATAATATGAGTTATATTGATAATAATAAGAGTAATAAGAATAGTAATTGTCGTTCTATCGATCATATAAGCATAATATGGCTAATAATATGAGTTAGACTGATAATAATAAGAGTAATAAGTACTGTAATAGTCGTCCTATCGATAAAATCTGCATAATATGGTTAATAATATGAGTTAGATTGTTAAAAATAAGAATAATAAGTATAGTAGTTGTCGTTCTATCGATCATATAAGCATAGAATGGCTAATAATATGAGATAGGTTCATAATAATAAGAGTAATAAGTACAGAAATTGTCGATCTATCGATCATATAAGCATAATATGGCTAATAATATGCGTTAGATTGATAATAATACGAGTAATGAGTATAGTAATTGTCGTTCTATCGGTCATATAAGCATAATATGGCTAATAATATGAGTTAGATTGATAACAGTAAGAGTAATGAGTATAGTAATTGTCGTTCTATCGATTGTATAAGCATAATATGGCTAATAATATGAGTTAGATTGATAATAATAAGAGTAATAGGTATAGTAATTGTCGTTCTATCGATCACATAAGCATATTATGGCTAATAATATGAGTTAGATTGATAATAATAAGAGTAATGAGTACAGTAATTGTAGTTCTATCGATCATATTAGCATAATGTGGCTAATAATATGAGTTAGATTGATAATAATAAGAGTAATAAGTATAGTAATTATCGTTCTACCGATCATGTAAGCATAATATGGCTAATAATATGAGTTAGATTGATAATAATAAGAGTAATAAGTATAGTCATTGTCGCTCTATCGATCATATAAGCATAATATGGCTAATAATATGAGTTATATTGATAATAATAAGAGTAATTAGTATAGTAATTATTGTTCTACCGATCATATAAGCATAATATGGCTAATAATATGAGTTAGATTGATAATAATTAGAGTAATAAGCATAGTAATTGTCGTCCTATCGATCATATCTGCATAATATGGTTAATAATATGAGTTTGATTGACAATAATAAGAGTGATATGTATAGTAATTGTCGTTCTATCGATCATATAAGCATAACATGGCTAACAATATGAGGTAGATTGATAATAATAAGAGTAATAAGTATAGTAATTGTCGTCCTATCGATCATATCTGCATAATATGGTTAATAATATGAGTTAGATTGTTAAAAATAAGAATAATAAGTATAGTAGTTGTCGTTCTATCGATCATATAAGCATAGAATGGCTAATAATATGAGATAGGTTCATAATAATAGGAGTAATAAGTATAGTAATTGTCGATCTATCGATCATATAAGCATAATATGGCTAATAATATGCGTTAGATTGATAATAATACGAGTAATGAGTATAGTAATTGTCGTTCTATCGGTCATATAAGCATAATATGGCTAATAATATGAGTTAGATTGATAACAGTAAGAGTAATGAGTATAGTAATTGTCGTTCTATCGATTGTATAAGCATAATATGGCTAATAATATGAGTTAGATTGATAATAATAAGAGTAATAAGTATAGTAATTGTCGTTCTATCGATCACATAAGCATATTATGGCTAATAATATGAGTTAGATTGATAATAATAAGAGTAATGAGTATAGTAATTGTCGTTCTAACGGTCATATAAGCATAATATGGCTAATAATATGAGTTAGATTGATAATAGTAAGAGTAATGAGTATAGTAATTGTCGTTCTATCGATCGTATAAGCATAATATGGCTAATAATATGAGTTAGATTGATAATAATAAGAGTAATAAGTATCGTAATTGTCGTTCTATCGATCACATAAGCATAATATGGCTAATAATATGAGTTAGATTGATAATAATAAGAGTAATAAGTATAGTAATTATAGTTCTATCGATCATATTAGCATAATGTGGCTAATAATATGAGTTAGATTGATAATAATAAGAGTAATAAGTATAGTAATTATCGTTCTACCGATCATGTAAGCATAATATGGCTAATAATATGAGTTAGATTGATAATAATAAGAGTAATAAGTATAGTCATTGTCGCTCTATCGATCATATAAGCATAATATGGCTAATAATATGAGTTATATTGATAATAATAAGAGTAATTAGTATAGTAATTATCGTTCTACCGATCATATAAGCATAATATGGCTAATAATATGAGTTAGATTGATAATAATAAGAGTAATAAGCATAGTAATTGTCGTCCTATCGATCATATCTGCATAATATGGTTAATAATATGAGTTTGATTGACAATAATAAGAGTGATATGTATAGTAATTGTCGTTCTATCGATCATATAAGCATAACATGGCTAACAATATGAGGTAGATTGATAATAATAAGAGTAATAAGTATAGTAATTGTCGTCCTATCGATAAAATCTGCATAATATGGTTAATAATATGAGTTAGATTGTTAAAAATAAGAATAATAAGTATAGTAGCTGTCGTTCTATCGATCATATAAGCATAGAATGGCTAATAATATGAGATAGGTTCATAATAATAAGAGTAATAAGTACAGAAATTGTCGATCTATCGATCATATAAGCATAATATGGCTAATAATATGCGTTAGATTGATAATAATACGAGTAATGAGTATAGTAATTGTCGTTCTATCGGTCATATAAGCATAATATGGCTAATAATATGAGTAAGATTGATAACAGTAAGAGTAATGAGTATAGTAATTGTCGTTCTATCGATTGTATAAGCATAATATGGCTAATAATATGAGTTAGATTGATAATAATAAGAGTAATAAGTATAGTAATTGTCGTTCTATCGATCACATAAGCATATTATGGCTAATAATATGAGTTAGATTGATAATAATAAGAGTAATGAGTATAGTAATTGTAGTTCTATCGATCATATTAGCATAATGTGTCTAATAATATGAGTTAGACTGATAATAATAAGAGTAATAAGTATAGTAATTATCGTTCTACCGATCATGTAAGCATAATATGGCTAATAATATGAGTTAGATTGATAATAATAAGAGTAATAAGTATAGTCATTGTCGCTCTATCGATCATATAAGCATAATATGGCTAATAATATGAGTTATATTGATAATAATAAGAGTAATTAGTATAGTAATTATCGTTCTACCGATCATATACGCATAATATGGCTAATAATATGAGTTAGATTGATAATAATAAGAGTAATAAGCATAGTAATTGTCGTCCTATCGATCATATCTGCATAATATGGTTAATAATATGAGTTTGATTGACAATAATAAGAGTGATATGTATAGTAATTGTCGTTCTATCGATCATATAAGCATAACATGGCTAACAATATGAGGTAGATTGATAATAATAAGAGTAATAAGTATAGTAATTGTCGTCCTATCGATCATATCTGCATAATATGGTTAATAATATGAGTTAGATTGTTAAAAATAAGAATAATAAGTATAGTAGTTGTCGTTCTATCGATCATATAAGCATAGAATGGCTAATAATATGAGATAGGTTCAGAATAATAGGAGTAATAAGTATAGTAATTGTCGATCTATCGATCATATAAGCATAATATGGCTAATAATATGCGTTAGATTGATAATAATACGAGTAATGAGTATAGTAATTGTCGTTCTATCGGTCATATAAGCATAATATGGCTAATAATATGAGTTAGATTGATAACAGTAAGAGTAATGAGTATAGTAATTGTCGTTCTATCGATTGTATAAGCATAATATGGCTAATAATATGAGTTAGATTGATAATAATAAGAGTAATAAGTATAGTAATTGTCGTTCTATCGATCACATAAGCATATTATGGCTAATAATATGAGTTAGATTGATAATAATAAGAGTAATGAGTATAGTAATTGTCGTTCTAACGGTCATATAAGCATAATATGGCTAATAATATGAGTTAGATTGATAATAGTAAGAGTAATGAGTATAGTAATTGTCGTTCTATCGATCGTATAAGCATAATATGGCTAATAATATGAGTTAGATTGATAATAATAAGAGTAATAAGTATCGTAATTGTCGTTCTATCGATCACATAAGCATAATATGGCTAATAATATGAGTTAGATTGATAATAATAAGAGTAATAAGTATAGTAATTGTAGCTCTATCGATCATATTAGCATAATGTGGCTAATAATATGAGTTAGATTGATAATAATAAGAGTAATAAGTATAGTAGTTGTCGTTCTATCGATCATATAAGCATAGAATGGCTAATAATATGAGATAGGTTCATTATAATAAGAGTAATAAGTACAGAAATTGTCGATCTATCGATCATATAAGCATAATATGGCTAATAGTATGGGTTATATTGATAATAATAAGAGTAATGAGTATAGAAATTGTCGTTATATCGGTCATATAAGCATAATATGTGTAATATTATGAATTAGATTGATAATAGTAAGAGTAATGAGTACAGTAATTGTCGTTCTATCGATCGTATAAGCATAATATGACTAATAATATGAGTTATATTGATAATAATAAGAGTAATAAGTATAGTAATTGTTGTTCTATCGATCGTATAAGCATAATATGGCTAATAATATCAGTTAGATTGATAATAATAAGAGTAATAAGTATAGTAATTGTAGTTCTATCGATCATATAAGCATAATATGGCTAATAATATGAGATAGATTGATAATAATAAGAGTAATAAGTATAGTAATTATCGTTCTACCGATCATATAAGCATAATATGGCCAATAATATGAGTTAGATTGATAATAATAAGAGTAATAAGTATAGAAATTGTCGTTCTATCGATCGCATAAGCATTATATGGCTTGTAATATGCGTTAGATTGATAATAATAAGAGTAATAAGAATAGTGATTGTCGTTTTATCGATCACATAAGCATAATATGGCTTATAATATGAGTAAGATTGATAATAGTGAGTGTAATAAGTATAGTAATTGTAGTTCTATCGATCATATAAGCATAATATGGTTAATAATATGAGTTAGATTGATGATAATAAGAGTAATAAGTATAGTAATTGTCGTCCTATCGATCATATCTGCATAATACGGTTAATATTATGAGTTAGATTGACAATAATAAGAGTAATAAGTATAGAAATTGTCGTTCTATCGATCATATAAGCATAGAATGGCTAATAATATGAGATAGGTTCATAATAATAGGAGTAATATGTACAGAAACTGTCGATCTATCGATCATATAAGCATATTATGGCTAATAATATGAGTTAGATTGATAATAATAAGAGTAATGAGTATAGTAATTGTCGTTCTATCGATCGTATAAGCATAATATGACTAATAATATGAGTTATATTGATAATAATAAGAGTAATAAGTATAGTAATTGTTGTTCTATCGATCGTATAAGCATAATATGGCTAATAATATCAGTTAGATTGATAATAATAAGAGTAATAAGTATAGTAATTGTAGTTCTATCGATCACATAAGCATAATATGGCTAATAATATGAGTTAGATTGATAATAATAAGAGTAATAAGTATAGTAGTTGTAGTTCTATCGATCATATTAGCATATTGTGGCTAATAATATGAGTTAGATTGATAATAATAAGAGTAATAAGTGTAGTAATTATCGTTCTACCGATCATGTAAGCATAATATGGCTAATAATATGAGTTAGATTGATGATAATAAGAGTAATAAGTATAGTAATTGTCGCCCTATCGATCATATAAGCATAATATGGCTAATAATATGAGTTAGATTGATAATAGTGAGTGTAATAAGTAAAGTAATTGTCGTTCCATCGATCATATAAGCATAATATGGGTAATAATATGAGTTAGATTGATAATAATAAGAGTAATGAGTATAGTAATTGTCGTCCTATCGATCATATCTGCATAATATGGTTAATAATATGAGTTTGATTGACAATAATAAGAGTGATATGTATAGTAATTGTCGTTCTATCGATCACATATGCATAATATGGCTAATAATATGAGTTATATTGATAATAATAAGAGTAATAAGAATAGTAATTGTCGTTCTATCGATCATATAAGCATAATATGGCTAATAATATGAGTTAGACTGATAATAATAAGAGTAATAAGTACTGTAATAGTCGTCCTATCGATAAAATCTGCATAATATGGTTAATAATATGAGTTAGATTGTTAAAAATAAGAATAATAAGTATAGTAGTTGTCGTTCTATCGATCATATAAGCATAGAATGGCTAATAATATGAGATAGGTTCATAATAATAAGAGTAATAAGTACAGAAATTGTCGATCTATCGATCATATAAGCATAATATGGCTAATAATATGCGTTAGATTGATAATAATACGAGTAATGAGTATAGTAATTGTCGTTCTATCGGTCATATAAGCATAATATGGCTAATAATATGAGTTAGATTGATAACAGTAAGAGTAATGAGTATAGTAATTGTCGTTCTATCGATTGTATAAGCATAATATGGCTAATAATATGAGTTAGATTGATAATAATAAGAGTAATAGGTATAGTAATTGTCGTTCTATCGATCACATAAGCATATTATGGCTAATAATATGAGTTAGATTGATAATAATAAGAGTAATGAGTATAGTAATTGTCGTTCTAACGGTCATATAAGCATAATATGGCTAATAATATGAGTTAGATTGATAATAGTAAGAGTAATGAGTATAGTAATTGTCGTTCTATCGATCGTATAAGCATAATATGGCTAATAATATGAGTTAGATTGATAATAATAAGAGTAATAAGTATCGTAATTGTCGTTCTATCGATCACATAAGCATAATATGGCTAATAATATGAGTTAGATTGATAATAATAAGAGTAATAAGTATAGTAATTGTAGCTCTATCGATCATATTAGCATAATGTGGCTAATAATATGAGTTAGATTGATAATAATAAGAGTAATAAGTATAGTAGTTGTCGTTCTATCGATCATATAAGCATAGAATGGCTAATAATATGAGATAGGTTCATTATAATAAGAGTAATAAGTACAGAAATTGTCGATCTATCGATCATATAAGCATAATATGGCTAATAGTATGGGTTATATTGATAATAATAAGAGTAATGAGTATAGAAATTGTCGTTATATCGGTCATATAAGCATAATATGTGTAATAATATGAATTAGATTGATAATAGTAAGAGTAATGAGTACAGTAATTGTCGTTCTATCGATCGTATAAGCATAATATGACTAATAATATGAGTTATATTGATAATAATAAGAGTAATAAGTATAGTAATTGTTGTTCTATCGATCGTATAAGCATAATATGGCTAATAATATCAGTTAGATTGATAATAATAAGAGTAATAAGTATAGTAATTGTAGTTCTATCGATCATATAAGCATAATATGGCTAATAATATGAGATAGATTGATAATAATAAGAGTAATAAGTATAGTAATTATCGTTCTACCGATCATATAAGCATAATATGGCCAATAATATGAGTTAGATTGATAATAATAAGAGTAATAAGTATAGAAATTGTCGTTCTATCGATCGCATAAGCATTATATGGCTTGTAATATGCGTTAGATTGATAATAATAAGAGTAATAAGAATAGTGATTGTCGTTTTATCGATCACATAAGCATAATATGGCTTATAATATGAGTAAGATTGATAATAGTGAGTGTAATAAG